>NC_143575.1:90803018-90954507 GCF_048544385.1 Mastigoproctus giganteus | reverse complement strand
AGATAAAAGCCGAATCTATAAAATGCTCTAAAGGCCTCGTTTTCCATAGCTTTTCTGGTCTTTCTCACTTAAGCCCGAAGAAATTATCAAGTTCAGCTCGCTCAAAATTTACTGCACGTTGTTGCTGGAAAAAGTCGATGGATGTTCATATAAGCCCTTCTTATGCGGATTCGCCAGCTTGTGTGCAAAAACTTGCAGCTCATGGAATGGTGACAACCCCATGCAAACGGAATAAAACCCTACTTGGTGACCGTACCGTAGACCTGACAGAAGGATCGAATACCACTGTGCTACCCGCGCAGACAGTCTTAAATGACAGAGCCCACTTGGATATTATCTTTTTTTTTTTATATTAAATCTGCTTATGATAATGTTTCATTCCTGCTTTTACAATCTTAGGGACCGCGCGGGTAGCACAATTAGTAGAATTTTCGACCTCCCACACCGGGTGAAAAAGACTTGAGTTCGAATCCCGTCAATGACGTAAGAAAACGTGGCTGAGTTAGTCTCAAGCGAGAGTAGCATGGTTTTATCTCCCAAAAAAATCGTGTTTTTCATCCATAAAACAGGCACATCGACAATAGAACAAACGCAATTTTTACTGACATAAAAATTGCATTGACAATTGTCCCGCAATAAAAATTGCGGGACAATTGTCAATAAAATTGCGCAATATGGTCCAAGTTGCTGATGCGCCTAATACCTTACAACAACAAAAAGGCATCAAATCAAATAGTCAGCATCCTGGAGTTTTTGCTACAACGGAGACAGTTAATTATATTTAATCCATCTACTGGAAAATCATTGCAAAGAGGGGTATGCCCCAGGATGGGACGATGTCGTAAACGCTCTTCGCAGTCCTGCTAGAACCATTCCTAGCAATAAATCGAAACTTCAGCTGCTACGCGGATGATCTTAAATTCTTCATCTTTTCAAACGATCTTAAACCGATTCATGCAATTAATAATGAAACCTGTTTACAGATAAACAACTAATTGCCTATCTACTGCCAGCTGGACTCCAATTAAGCAACGCGAAGTCAGTACACATGACAATCACGAAGAGGAAGTTTAGTAGTGACATCCAGATTTGTTGTCAAAGTGAACAAATTCGAACAGTTTCAACCCATACATACCTAAGACTAAGAAAAATACTTATGCTGTATTCTGAGCCATCCACCAAGAACGCGTATGCTGCCACAATATCCAGCTGATTGGTAAATACTCGTACATTGAGAGATGCCACATCTATAACTCTTTATGCCACCGAAATCTGTCCTCTCTACCTGCCTCCCATCAAAACAAATTTCTAATGATGGAATATTGGATTCTGCGGTGACTTAACCCGTTCACCATCTCGATATTCGTTGTTATATTTAGGCATGACCCTGGAAGCTCACTGTCCGCAGAAAGAACATGTTAACACTTCTAACCTGCTAACTAGCTGGATTGATGCGACATCCGTGGAAGACATCATCTCGCTCTCAAAACCAAGAAATATAAACTGCCAGAACGAGCAACTCCCGCTCGGGATGATGAACAAATTAGACTCATTAAGAGGGATGTTCCCGGGAAACGCCATAAAGCATTTCAACACTTTACAGATTGATCCAGATAAGTTGAATGACAATAAAATGCACAGATGCCAAATTGTAAATCAAATTTAGATCAAATCACAAGAATTATCATAAAATAATGAATTTACTTTATAAATAAACTGTTGTCCCCTTTAGGCTAGCTCTCACCTTAAGCCTAAAATTGTTTTTTTCTCTCCGCTAACCACACTGATGTCACCCTTGTTTTGTAATGTGATTTTCAAACATTTTAGTTCCGTTGCACATGGCCTTCGTCGTGTTTGTGTGTGTGTGTTCACAGTCGATTTGAACGTTGTGCACAAGAAAAATCTCATAGGAAGAGAATAAAATCCCTCTCTCCGCCTAAGATTACAACACTAGTCGAAGAGACATTTAAAAATTCCTTTCGTCTCTGACAGAATTAAACCCATCCCTGATGATTTGCGAACCCACTTCAGTGTACTGTCCGGGAAGAATTGTGCTTTTTTTTTTTTTTTTGTTTTTTAATGAAACACTCCAAACAAGAGAGGTATTAGAACCTACAATACTTAGTACCGTGCATGGGTTGGAGGTGAGAAGACGAAAGAAGATATTTGTTGACATTGGACTTGAACTTCTGTTGACTAATTTTCAGGAAATACGTATGAAGGAAGGTTGTTCCAGAAAATGGCAGTTGAATGAATAAACGAGGATGATGAAAAGTTGGTTCTGTGAGTTTCAAGTTGGACAGTAAATGGATGTTGGCTGGGGGCGGCACGTGTTCGGACTGTTTTGAAAGAGAGAGCGGGAATTATAGAAGCCAATTCAGAAGAACAGTGCCCATGGAAGTATCTGTAGAAGAGGCATGCAGCAGAAACAGTACGTCATGAAGACAGTGAGTGGAGAGACTCTGTTAGAGATGAGTCATTAATTAACCTAATTGCCCTCTTCTGAATGGAATCAAGAAGCCTGAGAGAGGTTATGGGGGCACCGCCCCAGAGGGGGGAACATTATTCTATGGTAGGGCGGATTTGCGATTTCCACAGAGTGAACAGCTGTTTGGAAGAAAAGTAACGCTGAGACCGAAAGAGAAACACCAAGTTTTTTAGATGCAGAGGAAGCAATATTTGTAATGTGCGTGTGCCAAGAGAGATTAGAAGTCAGGGTAATCCCCAAAAGAGATATATCATCTTGCCTAGAAATCAGTGTGTCAAAGTGAAATCCTTTTATGCGAGATATAAGACAGGACTGAGTTTTAGAAGGACTGAAATCAACTAAGTTGTCTTTGCCCCTCTAAAGAATTACCTGGAGATCGTCATTTAAGGAACTGGTAGCGAATATTCGAGAATTTGAAGCTGATTGAGCAGGGCAAGGTTTCTCAAAATGGAAAGTGGAATGCAATGTGCTATCATCAGCAAAACTGTGGAGAGGATTTGCGGTCAATCGAAGAAGATCATTAATATACAAGAGGGAAAGAGTGGGGAAAGAACTGAACCTTGGAGGACACCAGTATTATTAGAGAAGTTGAAAGAGAGAGTACCATCTACCATCACCCTCAGTGAGCGGTCAGTGAGAAAACTGGATAACCAATTACAAAAAGCAGTTGGCAAACCATAATATGGGAGCTTGTTTAGAATACCTTTATGCCAAACACGATCGAAAGCCTTTGAGATATCAAGAACAACTGCTTGTGTTTCACTGAAATTTTCCATTGAATTTGTCCATAAATGGGTAACATAAGCCAGAATATCACCAGTGGATTGAGACTGACGGAATCCATACTGGCGATCGTTAATAAGACGGAAAGTTTCTAGATAGTTTAAGAGTTGGCAGTTAATTGATTTCTCCATTACTTTAGAAAGAGTAGAAGTAATTGCAATGGACGATAATTGGATGGGAGGGATTTGTCACCCTTTTTAGGAACTGACTGGATATGAGCAAATTTCTAAGTAGAAGGAAAAACACCTTTGGCATAAGAAAGTGAAAAAAGGCGGCAAATAACAGGAGTAAGTTTAGAAGCACAAGTTTTGAGAACAAGTGGAGAAATACCATCAAAACCAGGAGTTTTCTTAGCATCAAGATTCGTCAAAATCCTTCTGACATCCTTTTGACGGAAGACCACAGGAGGCATTGACTGGAGCGCGCTGGGAATGGTGGGAGGTGTTTTACCAAGATTATTAATGCACGAGTTGGAAGTAAAATGGGATGCTAGCAGGTCAGTTTTATTCTTAGCTGAAGTGACAATAGAACCATCTGGTTTTGACAGAGATGGGCAAAAGTTGTGGCTAATAGCTTTGGAAAGAGACCAGAATCCTTGGCTACCATTAGAGCAAGAAGCGAGTTTCCTACTCTTAGCCTGTTCAAAATCTAGTTTGGACTGATCAATAACTGCTTTACAATTGTTGCGAGCTTTGGTGTAGGCAGAAAATGAAACTGAAAAATTGGAAACAAGCCTATTACGATATGCAACATTCTTCCCTTGAACAGCCTTAGCACATTTATTGGAAAACCAAGGTTTAGATAAAGGACGAGATTTTAAAGTTGAGTGTGGAATTAAGGATTCCATTCCTACAAGAATAATATCACTGACACGATCTGAGCAAACGTTGACATCAGAAATTTTCAAATGGTAATCCGACCAAGGAAAAGAAGAAAGGAAATCTCGCAGGTCATCCCATTTTGCATTCTTGTAATGCCAAACAATACGAGATTGGGAATAGCCATGAGATAGAGGCTCCATTGGAGAAGAGACAATCACTATGTTGTGATCTGAGATGCCTAAAGGACCGCTCACTTCGACCATGTACTTAGAAGGGTTGTTTGTGAGAAAAGGACCAAGCGTGTTAGCTGTATGGTTAGGATTGTCTGGTATTCTGGTAGGTAAATGAAGAATCTGTGCGAGGTCATTAGTAATTGCAATAGCCTAAGCATCTCGACCCGCTGTATCTGTGTGACTAGAAAACGAAGCTAGCTGGAGTAGTGAACATTAAAATCTCCAAGGAAAATTACCTTACTGCTAGGAATGTACGACTGGGGAAAGTCAAGTTGTAAAGAGAGGAAGTCAAAGAGTTCCAAGTGATTAGTGGAGTTGGGAGAACGGTAGAGACAACAGATGAGTTTGACAGAATGAGGTAGAGAGATTTTAAGCCAGAGGAGATTCCAAAATACCAAATTTATTATACGGAATATGGGAACGGACATATGCACAAGTACCACCTTTGAGGCGAGAGGAATACAGCGAATAATTTGGGCAACTGAGATGAGATTAGAACTGAGACCACGTATATTTGTGAAATGACTAAGAAGTGTTTGGGAGGTTTAAATCTTTTCGCAGATAAGTTTGCTCTGTTAGTTTGACAATTCATGGTGTATGCAATAGTAAGAAAAAGTTGGGGGGGAGGACATGCTGTATGAAGTAATGAAATTTTTGATATGGCGTACACATGGTAAGAATATACTCAGATCCTTGACTTAATGTGGCCTGAACAATGCCCCCCGCACTACTCGGACTCCCTCCAGTAAGTATCTGGCAGAGTAGAGGTAGCAAGATTATTATACACTAGCTGATCTGGAAGCTTCTTAGAGAGTGACCAATAGGTTCGTTCCGAAGTACTAACTAGCGGCCGGCCTGCGAACATCGTTTTAGAGCTGTACCCTCGAAATGTAAAGAAGTTTGGATCTCGCCATGTTGTTCATCATAACCTCAAAAGACATCCATCATACTGCATGATGGAAGAGATGGGTAATTGCTGACTAGTGAGGTCCGTAAGGTAATTAGTGTTAATAAAATATATTTTTATGCGCAATGCCATTATCTCTTAGTCAACTCGTGCTTGATATCTTTTAGCGAATATATTACTGGTTGTGCATATGCACTAAAAATATCATTAGTTCGTTAATAATACTTCAGAACGAAATAGTTTTTTTCAAGTGTGGTTTAGTAATGACCACTAGTCGTTAATTAACAAGTTAAGCAACACAGAACGCCTCTTTATTCGTGACTGCAATTTGAATAAGCGTCGTTTGCTAGAACTAATTAATAATTGATTCGTGATAAAACTTTAAGTAACAAACAGAAAAATCGATAAGATCTGTCTGAAATTATTTGCATATACAAAGAGTGATGTGTGTTTAGCCATGCTACATAATGTAAACTAGATGCATTTAAAACCTAGATGGAAATCGTCGTGGCTCATATTAGAAAAAACTCGTGTGGAATCAGTGCCGTTTGCTGGAAAACAGGGTGAAACAGCTCCCCAATGATCATGCAATAGAAAGATGGCGCCTGGTTGAGTTTATGATGGCAGGTTGAAGTGGCAGGGAGGGGGGGAGTATCAAGCGTTTTTGGCAAGGTAGCTGAATTTTAACCCTAGCATCCGATCCATGAATCGATTAATAGTTCATAATAGATGACACCTTAATTAGAATACCAGGAATTGGTCCTTCACGGAAATTACCACCAGTGTCCACCGGAATTTGCCATTTTGACTCCATGGAGATTGTGAATATTTTTTGGCAAAACTCAATGGATTGAATTCATTATTATGGATTGAATGGCAATATTTCACGTATGCTGTAATTTTTTTTTATCATAGGAATAAAATTCTTATTTATTGATATAAATGTCAAAATTTGGTAATTATATTTTAGCCCAACTTAGGATCTACTTTGAGCTCATTGTTATTTCTTATTTTTGTTAATGCTGTATTTGATTCATTAGTGAAAATCAGAAGCTGATTAATTATTTTTTTTTACCAGACAGTATTAAATTTAAATGGAACAAACAACTCCGACGATTGTGTATATTTTAATTAAATATTAAATAAAGTAAATCAATGGATATAAATACAGTCAAACCTCCATATCTGGCCACGTTAGAAGTTGAGCTTAAAGGGATCTTGAAATTTTCCCGTTTTCGGGTGGTTATATTATATCTTTATTTACAAGGTTAGTCAAAATTATGCATAAACACATTTGAAATGCTGTATTTCAGAAAGTTTATTGAGTGAACATGAACCAAAAATGGGTTTCATGTTCATAAAAATGTGATGCATTACAGACGTTATGTTACCTGTTAAAGTCTTCCAGTAGCACGCATACATGAATGGCATAGTTTCTCACATCACGGCGTGTGGTGGTGCACATATCAGCTGTAATTTTTCCTGGTTCCTGTTGTATCATCGCCAACAAATCCTGCAAATTTGTGATTTATGCAGAAAAGTCTAGGAAAGTGAGATATTCAAAAAAACATCCCCCTCCCCAGGAACATATCCATCTTTTGCGAAATCCACTATTCAGATAAGCATAAATACACTGAGTGATCACTGAATTATGACCACTCTATGAAAACTGAATGTCACACGTTGACCACGTGAGGTACGAGAGTGCGCAGTTAGTCGACCTACGTAGCATAGATAAGGTGTCAGTGGTTCTGCAGGTAGTAAAATTCCGAGCGTGATGGGTAAAAGGAAGGATTTATCGGACTTTGATAATGGTCAGATTGTGGGTGCTCGACGAGTTGGTGCCTCGATTTCCCAAAAGGCTGAACTGGTGGGGTGTTGGAGAGCCGCCGTAGTTAAAGTGTACCAGGAGTGGCGTCAAAATGGTCAAACAACGGCCCGACGGCAAAACTGCAAAGGTCAACGAAAGGTTGATGTTAGAGGTAAGCGCCGGGTCCGACGACTCGTGCTGGCGAACAGGCGCAGCACCTTTCAAGAGTTGACTACCCAATACATGGGCCAACCCGGAACATTATCTGGTATGACCATACGTTGCACGCTCGCACGCATGAGCTATACCAGCAGACGATCCCTAAGGCATCATCTCCTAACCAAGGTTCATCGGCCTAAAAGGCTCGCCTGGTGCAAAGATCATGCAAGTTGGACGTTAGAAGCCTGGAAGGAGGTGTGCTGGTCGGATGAGTCACGTTATTTACTCCACACCGTGGATGGTCCTTTAGAATTTGGCGTCAACAACATGAAGCTCTTGATGCATCATGCATGGTATCAAAATTGTCGGCCGGTGGAGGCGGCTGTATGGTGTGGGACACCATACAGCCGCCTCGTTGACCTTTCGTTGTCTCACTCGCAGGGACTTGGACCCCTTGTGCATGTGGAACAAAGTATTAGTGGTCTCGGCTATCGTCAACTGCTTGCTGACCGTGTACACCCCGCTATGTCACACTTTTTTTCTCGAATGGCGATGGTGTATTCCAAGATGACAATGCGCTGAGTCATGGGGCACTTGTTGTGCAGGAATGGTTTGAGGAACACAGTTCTGACTTCCAGCATATCAACTGGCCTCAAAACTTCCCCCGATATCAATTCCATAGAGCACTTGTGGGACATTATGGAAAAGCATATCAGGCGTCTGAATACACCAATCACCTCCATACCTGCATTGCTAGCCACATTACACACAGCTTTTTTGGCCATACCTCCCGAACGCTTCCGACATCTTGTTGAATCAATGCCACGTCGGACAGCTGCTATACTGAGGGCAAAAGGAGGACCTACGAAGTATTAGGTAGGTGGTCATAATTCATTGATCTCTCTGTGTATTATAGTGAAAATGTGGAGTTTACCGTCCCGTTCCAGAAACACATTTCTTATTGTAGGAATTGCATCATTTACTAACAGTCAAGGTAACTCTATCCGTCAACAGTATAGTTGAATCTGTTAGGTTCATTTATCCCACAGGAGAGTCCCATACAAAAACTGATCCCTGGCAGATTAACATCTTTATGTAGAGTAAAGCAAGGATTTTTGCTAGCCTAGTAAACACAGCTGTCACGGTTCGAATGATCATGATCCTAATTACGCATGGGGAAACACTTAATCAAAAGTTTCAGAGGGTTTAGTACGATGGTGATCATCAAATCATGAAACGGGCAGTCAGATAAAAGTTCACTATTTCCATAGAGTAAAATGGTGATATGTTCAGTGTAACAAAAAACCAGCGAAGCGATGAAATAACAAGCTGCAGTGTGTGTATGTCGCATAAATTATGATCTGTTGTTGAATAAAGATTGATTATGTGAGATACCTGATAATACCAAGCTCCAGAGTACAATCTGGACAGCTCGCTGCAGTTAAAGGAAAGCGTGTTTCTTTCCTTGCTGTACGTGGACAACTGCATGGGCATGGGTTTCTATGTACATAGAACCACAGTGTTAATTCCTTCTAAAGAAGACAGCGAGTACAGATAGAATCATGAACATGGAGTGGACTTTAGACAAGTATGTTATCCCGCTTTTCGCAGATCAATCCAAGTTTTCTCTGCAAGTTGATAATTGTTTCTACTTCACTCCAGCTAAATACATCAGTTGTGTCGCCAGATTTCAGGACGACGCTACACAACCGTATAATCATCACACAGACTTCATTACTGGTTCAAATGATGAACCTTTTCCATCTATATTGACTGGCAGCACTGTTTCATGACATTAAATCTGAACGCACATCATGCACTGCTGATAAAGTCCCTCATTTCTTCGTGAAGCGCCTCAATTGATAGCCTTTATCCTCAGCTCTACCCGTTTCGTTCCATCCTCTCTCAAAAAACGTTCTCCTACCCCACATAACACGCTATCTTCTTCCCCAATTACAATGCGTCATAAAACACCAACCAGCCAACATCTTCCGCAATTACTAAAGCAATTCTATTATGCACTCCCCAATACTTCAACTGTCACCAACCATCTACCACTCCAAACTTCAATACTAAATATATTCGAGTTTAGAGTGGAAATTGAGGTTGAATTTGATAGCCTAAATATTATAGCTCTTTTGAATCTGTTAAACTTCTTCCATTTAAAATGTGACGTCTTCACTTTTCTGCAATCACTCCTACGTAATAGATTAGTGTACTTCACTTATCGCATTGCGATGATAGAGGTACACTGTTCTATTATTTAAGAAAGTATATCTCCCCATCGCCTGATCTACACTCGATCTATCCATGCAGACTTGCCTCAAGGGACGTTTTATCCCGGCTGCTGCTTACCGCTCTCCTTATTCCGTATGTATGCACCATAGATGAGGTAATTACCTGTTCCGACGAAATACCACCGTCATCCGACATAGGCGTAATCACGGCTGTCATCCGCAAAAAAACTCATAGCTCTCGATCTTCAAGTGTCTTCAACATTTCGGTATAAGCTGAATCCAGAAATATCTGTAATTAAGGTGTTCCTCTTTGAAACAGGCTTCCGCATTTATACCATCCTTACTGGATGGTGCAGTAACGTCAAATGTGACAAACCACAAAAATCTTGGTGTTGTTGTTGATATGGAGGTTTGATGGCGCATAGGCTACTTTGGCCATAATGCGCCTATTCATTTATTATAAAAAGAGATGAAAAGGTTTCATAAATTCAGAATTGATTAAAAAGTCCTGTTTGCTTTATGAAGTTGAAAAATTCGGAAATATCTGCATCATCTCCAATGAGATTCTCTAAAGTTATTGGTTTACGAAGATTAACCAGTGATAGTAGGGTTGAAGTTCTGTCTTGTTCATAGTAAGGGCAGTCAATGAGAATGTGTTTAATACTCAGATTTATATTACAAAGTGAACACTGTGGCGGGACATTCCCTGTGAGTAAATAAAGGTGGGTCAGATATGTATGGCCTATTCTTACCCTTGAAAGGACTACCTCTTCTCGTCTTGATGTGCGGATACTGGAGCGCCAAATTTTTGGATCATGTTTAAATTGAAAGAGTTTATTATTAATTTGAGAGTGCCATATTGCTGTCCATTTTGACAGGCATGCAGCTTGAATGATTAATGCATAATCTGATGGCGGAACAGGGATATCAGTTAAGTCGAAGCTAGTTGGATTTTTTTGCGGCTTTATCAGCCAGTTCGTTGCCCAAAATGCCAGAATGAGCTGGAATCCAGCAGAAGGTGACCAGTTGACTGCGTTCTTCAATTTGTAGTAATATGCTTTTTATTTCATCTAGAACAGGGTGTACTTTATCTAAGGGGTTACATAAAGCCAAAATTGAGCTGAGGGAATCAGTGTAAATAACAGATTTTAAAGCACAGTCAGAAGAGAGATTCTGTAAAGCTAGTTTGATTGCATATAATTCAGCTGAGAAGATACTGAATTCAGATGGCAAGGATGCTGAAATAACGGTATTTGGAAACACTGCAGCCGCTCCGACGTTTGAATTAGATTTAGAGCCGTCTGTATAAATTGGAAAAAAGTCAAAGTATCTTTGAGTGTGAGCTTCGTGAAGTTGTTTGATATTTGATGTTTGTAAAATGTTCTTTCCCCATTGAGAGAGGTAAGTGTCACAGGTCGGTATAGGAGGTGGAACCCATGGTGGTTGAGTACAAGTTCTTGTCTGTTGTACGGAAAGGATGGAAACATTCCAAATTTGCATCAGTTCAAGAAGGCGAAGACCAGCTGGCTTTACTATGCTTGGTTTATTTCTGAAAAGGTTTTCTAATGGTGGATTGAACAGGTATGACTGAGTCGGATGCATGGCACAGCTTTGTATCTTGACAGCATACTTCAATAACAGTGTCTTCCTACGTAAAGTTAGTGGGGGTTCATGGGCATCAATGTAGAGACTATGTGCTGGTGATGTTCTGAAAGCACCGAGTGAAAGTCTCAAGGCACTGTGTTGAATTGGATCAAGCCAGCGTAATGCACTCAATCTGGCTGAATCATAGATGGGAGCTCCGTAATCAAGACGGGATCTGATTAATGCCCGATATAGCCGAAGCAGAGATGTACGATCTGCGCCCCATGTTTGGGAGGATAAAGCTCTGAGTATATTTAACTTTTTTAGACAGGAAGTACGTACATTTTTTATGTGGTCTATAAAATTTAACTTATTATCAAATGTTAATCCTAGAAATCTGATGCTATTAGTGACCGGGATGGAGACATTATAAATTTGAAGTTCAGGATCCGGATGAAGTTTGCGCTGTCTACAAAAATGGATGGCAACTGTTTTCTGCTGCGAGAGTCGATAGCCATTGAGGCTGGCCCACTGTTGTATTTTATTAAGTGATATCTGTAGCTGTCGTTCAATAGACCTCATGTTTTGGGAATGGCAGGAGATGGAAAGATCATCTGCATAAAGGTAGGTCTCAACTGTATTTGGAAGCTGATTGGTGATGGAATCTATTCTAAGAGCAAACAAAGTGGCACTCAGTACTGATCCCTGTGGTACTCCTTCTTCCTGTATAAATGTTTTAGAGAGGGCATGTTGGTACTGAACTTGAAACGATCTAGTACGTAGGAAGTTCTGGACAAATATAGGAAGGTTGCCTCGCAGACCAAGAGAGTAAAGATCACTGAGTATGCCATGCCGCCAGGTAGTGTCAAAAGCCTTCTCGATATCTATTGAAACCATTACAAGATGTTCACGTTTAACAAAGGCATTTCGAATGGCGAATTCAGCCTTGACCATAAGATCTAAGCATGACCTATTTTTACGAAAGCCATATTGGCTATGGCTCATTAGATGTTGTGACTCAATGATCCATACGAGTCTTCTGTAGACAATTTTTTCAAGGATTTTGCTCAGACAGCTTGAGAGAGAGATCGGTCTATAGCTATAGGGGTTAGTTGGATCTTTTCCAGGTTTTAGGAATGCCAAAACAGTAGAGTGATGCCAAGAAGTTGGAAAAACATTTTCTAAGAATATACGATTGTAAAAAATCAGAAGCAGGCTTAAAGCTTTGTCATCGAGATGTTGAAGCATGACATAATAAATCCCATCTGGCCCGGCAGCACCATTTTGGGCTGTTCTAATGGCATGCAGAAGTTCAGAGTGTTGCAGAGGTTTGTTATATGGAAGAGTACGTGCGGTTTGAAATTTTATGGCATGCTTTTCTCTAGTTTTTTTAATTCGTTGGAATGACGAAGAATATGCTGATGCCGCTGATATTTCAGCAAAAGTATTGCCCAAAGCATTAGCAATATCTAAGGAACTAGATAGATCTTGCCCTTTCCAGGAGAGGATTGGAGAAGGTATAGTAGGAAACTTACCAGATAACTGTCTAATTTTTTTCCATATAGTTTTCGGATCAGTGTTTCTGTTAAAGGTCGATGCAAAACGGGTCCAGGATTCTTTCTTGGCTTGCCTTTGTACAAATCGTGCTTTTGCTCTTAGCTTCTTATAATTAATGAGATTGTTTGTGGTTGGACATTGCCGAAATAAATTCCAGGCTTTGATTTTTGCTTTCTTTGCTTTTGTGCATTCGTCATTCCACCAGTAATTATAATGCTTGCGACCAGGGGGATTTGATAATGGTATTGTGTCCTTGGCCACTTTTAGGAGATGTGATGTGATGTAATCTGTTACATTGTCAATATTCTGGAGCTGGATTTTTTCCTCGTCAAGAGAGATTGATGATCGAAATTTTGCCCAGTTTGCACGAACAAATTTCCATTTCCTGCGGAGTTTGTTTGGAGGAGACTGTGATATTAAAAAATTGCATATGATTGGAAGGTGGTCACTGCCCATAGGATCATTTAAAACATACCACTCTATGGTTGGGAGGAGTATTGGAGAACAAATTGAGAGATCTATTGCTGAGGTGTGTCCAGTTGGGAGTTGTATGTGAGTGTGCGCACCAGTATTGAGTAAGGTGAGGTTTTGTGACTCTAGAAAGCTTTCAATGAGTCGACCACGTGTGTCTAGTTTAGGACCGCCCCATAAGGGGGTGGTGTCCATTAAAATCCCCTAATATACAGAGAGGTGGAGGTATCTGTATGAGTAGATCTTCAAGATCTTTTAAACAGTAAGTATGGTTTGGTGGTAGGTATATTGAGACCAGTGTTATTGAAATATGGAGAGTTATATGAACAGCAACAGCTTCTATGTCAGTTTGAAGTGGAATATGTTTAGTTGGGATCTTTGAATTTATTAAGATTGCTACACCACCATGGGCAGCATTTGCTGTATTACGATCTCTTCGATAAAGACAATAGTTTTTTATTGAAGGAGAAATTTGCGAGGTTAGGTAAGTTTCCTGAAGACAAAGGGCAACTGGAGAATATCGGTTAATTAGATCACAGATATCATCTGTGTTGCAACGAAAGCCTCTGCAATTCCATTGTAAAATACAAGGCATTATTTGTGTTTTATTGATGGAGATGTATCTGACTGCTTTTTGAAGGTTACTGGCTTATGACGTTCTAATTTAGATTTATCTTTTTTGGAGAAAACTGGCCGACCTGTGTCCATTTCTTCTTCTGCATGGAGTTCTAGAAGGGGATCTTCCTGTATGGGTGTGCCATCTGTGTCCATGGTTGTATCTTGAAATTTTTTTACTACATTTGTGTTTAAACTATGAGATATGGTATCTATGACTGGAGCAGGAGATGCCACTGGTATTGTCAGAGGAGTATTATTTGCCTGGTCAGAGAACTTGGATTGTTGCTTAGAAAGAACATTTCTAGCCCAGTCAGAAATTGATTTGTTAGTGGGAACTGTTACATCAGTTTGAGTGGAGACTGTCTGATATTTTTTTACAGCATTGGCATAGGTCATATTTTTGGTTATAGTAGGAGCTACTAATTTTCTCGCTTCTGGGTAACTTACTTTGTTCTCAACCTTGTATTTTACTATTTTTTTCTCCGTTTTCCACTTTTCACATGTCTTTGAATATGCAGGATGGTCACCTTTGCAATTTGAGCAGGTCATTTTTGTAGCTGTACAGTTACTTTGTATGTGATCTGAGGATCCACAATTAGGGCAGACAGGAACTCCTCTGCATACAGTTTGTGAGTGGCCATACTTTTGGCATTTGTAACACCTTAAAGGGTTTGGAATGTAAGGTCGGATGCGGCAAAGTAAATAACCTGCTTTTACAGAGGAGGGTAAGTTGGGTGTATTGAAGGTGAGAATAATATTTCTTGTAGGTGTCAGTTGATTATCTTTTTTAGTCATTATTCTTTTTGCTTCAATTACATTCTGTCCATGCAGTTCTTGGGTTATTTCTTCATCGGTGACATTCAGTAAGTCCCAACTGGATATCACACCCTTAGATGAATTTAGGGTTGTGTGTGGAGATATTTTAACTGGAATGCCAGCAAAGCTTGTGAGTTGTAACAGCTTCTCGGAATGTCTGTGGTTGGTGGTTTCTACTAGTAAGTCTCCTGATTGCAGTCTCTTCACCGTCTTGGGAGATCCTGCAATACCCTCCAGATGTTTTTGTATTACAAACGGAGACAATTTATTCATGGGCTGACTAGTAAGGGAGTGGATGATTAAGAATGACGGGCAAGGTTGCTCCATCCGATCAGTCTTTTGTCTCTTTGGATTATCATTCTCAATATCCTTATGGTCTGTATTATCCATGATTGCTCCTTTTAGCCCTTGGCAAGTCGACTTACTTGCCAAGATTTCCGGCCCCGCCACGGGGAGGCAGGAGCAGTGCCGCTAGGAGGCCAAGCGGTTAAAGTGTTAGTTGATTAGTGACCTAGAAAAATGAATAAAAAGAAAGGTGGCTTTTCTTTCTCTGTTCTAACTTGTGGCTTTTCAAGTGTAGAACGGTTTTAAAAAAATAAGGCTTTAGATAAACGTATAAACTTAAAAATAACTTTAATCGCCTTTGAAGAGCACTTTATAAATCTCACAAATATCGCTTGGCCTCGAAATACGCTTGGCACCCGGGGCCAAATCTTGGTGTAACTTTCGACCTAAAGATTTGGTTCAACAGTCGCATTGACTTCGTACTCTCCAAACAAATGCCGCTGCACTGGATAGCCCGTCAATGTCTCCTTCATGTAACGGATGCAAAAACCACAATAAGATATCTCTAAACCGTGGTGTATTCTACCGTTTTGTACGTCGCCATAATATGATCTTCTTCTATATGAACCTCTTGTCTTCTGAAACCCATCTTCGCCAGTGAATACTGGATTCTGAAGTGGGAAACTCACAAACGTCGCCTTCCTCCCCAACAGAGGACTGCTAGCATGGCCACTCAGCTTAAAATCCTGTGACTGCCTCCAGTTACCTGCATGAGAACTTCAACTACTGTTAAAATGCTAGTTGGCAGAATCAACTTCTTGGTGCGGAAACATATGCAAGCTCCACTACCTACCCTCAAAATCACTCCTATCCTTAAGCTAAAAAATAACAGGTTCAAGATCAGCGACAGATATTTTCCTGGTTAGGTACTTCCCATAATGAAATTCCTACAAGTGATCAGGATATAAACTTACATCAGATCGCAATTACAGTCATTTGCTGGCTGAACTAGTTCCGCTGTTTTGTTGACCCTGATGGTGGCCTCACTTGCCTTTTGAGTCTGCGAACGACACCTTTCCTGCGCATTGCTCAAATATGTAATATCCAACACTTTCGAATCTGTCTTCTTTTGTAGGTGATCAGAAAATAATTTTATTCTTAAAATTCCAAAAACTAAAGGAAATTACCTCTCGTTTGTTCACATCTCATCAAATAGCATTTGCTTCAGATTACTTATTGTGTGTACATTAGCAGTATGTTCATGTAGTTTGCTTATTTTAATTAAGGAAGTTATCATCCCTTGTAGGGATTAAGACCAGGAGAAGAGTGAGAACGACGTACGAATTGCGATGTCAGCAACTGAAGCCACTTTTGTTTCTGGTGAAACGGATTCGTCCCCGGGTGTCCTTACATTGGTTTAAAGGTACTTAATCATTTACGAAATGTTTTATGTGACTATAATTATATTATCATAAAATACTTTTCCTTTTTGTACTCTTCGACAGCCCCAAAGAGTTCGCAACTTCATTGTTAATTTGCCAAATTGAACACTGGAGAGATAAGTGATCCATGAATTTTTATGTCATAATACAATTTATAGTGATATTTTACGATTTTTCCTATCTTCTTTTCTAAATACACTTTTTTTCACCCTGGCAGGATTCGAATGGAATATCTGCTTTACCTACTAGTCAGTTCTAGAAAAATATTTCGCGTGACCCTTTCTTAAACAAGTATATTGACTTAGTAGCCCAAGTGTATTTTAAGAAGTACGTTCAATAAGTAATTCTTTGATCTCACTTATAATAAGATAGCTTATTGGCAGTAAACGTAACATAAACCTAACATGTGAACCCTCAGACATGAGTGTTTAGGGTTCACATGTTAGGCACCTAGTGTCACAAAACGTTGCAGCCCCAAAAGCCCTTGTTCCTGGTGCATTATAGCCCTAGATGTTTTTGCGCCATTAAAACAAAAATCCAATCCAATCCAATAGCCGTGTGCTTTCTAAAATGCATGCATTTCATTGCATTTTGGTAAAAATGTTCTGTACTCTTCAGAAACAGAAAAATTACAGAATTTTTTACTTATCAGTATATAGTAATTATTGATTACTGCATACACTCACTGGGCGAAAAATTAGAAACCTTTTGCAGTTGGCGTCAACAGATAATTAAATGTAGAGTATGCAAATGTAAGTTGTAGCATGACATGATCACAGGTTCATTGGCATCAGATGAATACTGTACGCTTTGCTGAGGCTTCTTATTCGATCCGGTCATGGAGAAGACAGTGATCTTTTGGATTTCTAGAAAGGTGTTGCTGTGAAGTGTCTTTAGCAGGAACAACAATAGAGAAAACAAAGGAATGGTGTGTCCAAAGCAACCATATCAAAATATACAATGAGTGGAAGACCAAAGAATGTAGCTCTAAAAGGAATAAATGGAAATGGGTCTTTCTTAGTTTGAATAATTTAGAATTATGTAGTCGAGTATCTATACTAAAGACACCTTTTTTTTTTTTTAAACAATCGAAAATTCAACTGGAGTATTACCGCCAACGTCAAGGCTGGACTGTGGAACAGAGAAAAAAGATCATGTGGTCTGACCAGTCTCGATTTACACTTTTTTGCATCAGTGGCGTGGACTTCATGAAGTCACATATCCAGACCGTTTCTTATCCGTCCACCACCCAAGCGGCTGGAGGTGGTGTCATGGCATGGGATATGTGTGCTGGTGGTACGGATGGATCTGCTTAAACCGTTAAAAGGTTGTGTCCTCCAATGAATATCTTTCTGTTGTAGCAGATGAACTTTTCATCCTTACCCGAATTACTATGGATTCTTTCAAACAAAGAAACTATCCAGCGTGAAAAAGTTGTATCTAAACGGTTCAAGTAGCATTCCCAAAATTTCCATCACCTACCTGGTTGCCTAATTCTCCAGATTGAATCCAAATGAGAATGTCTGGGGTATGTTGGAAATGGCAGTTCGACTTCGCAATTCTCTACTGGCCATAATACAGTAGCTGACAAGTATTCAGATAGAAGAATGGTCAAATCTGGAGCTGGACTCCCTCAGACACCTAACGGAATCCATACCACGGCGTATACACCTTGGCTATACGTCATTTTCAGACAAATTCATAAATGCGTTAAGTCTAAAATCGAGTTGTTTTCACATGACCTATTCTCAGTAATGGATTTTCATAAAAATTTGATATTTGAGTCATCTAGAAACATTTTTGAAGCCACCCAATTTATTAAAATCGGATTCATAGAAATTCTACTTCGTTTTTATACCAAATGAGGTCGAAAAGTTCTGACAACGGAGTATAAAAGACAGGTGCAAAAGTCTGTTTTTTAATGAATTCACCCAGAAGTTCAATACATTCATTATATTTAATCTTCAACGGGTTTATTATATTTAATTATATTTTATAATATATAATTTATAATTTATTGTTATCTTTAATCTGCAAAAAGTTTAATACTTCAAAAAAAAAAATTCTTCAGGTTGGCGTCAAACCAGGCTTCCACAGCTGCTTATAGCTCTTCATCATCTTTAAAATTAGTTCAACGAAGATGAGAATTGAGGTTTCGGAACTAATAATAATCATTTGGAGCCTGATCTAGGCTGAACGCGGGAGGGGGTAAATTATTCAAATCCCTCCTTCGTGAATTTTAGCCTGTAACTTGAGCTCTGTGCATGAGTGCATCGTTATGTAGAAGCAAAATCCAATGACCCAGCTTTCCTCCCTTTTTTCCTGAGTTCAGGCTTTTAACTTTTACATATTATTCCTCTGCTGTTGTCGTTTTAGATGCAAGTTAATCATTTAATAGCAATCCTTTTGTATCCCACAAAATTGAGTTCAACGCTTTTTCAGCTGATGGTTGAGTTCGAAATTTTCGGGGTTTGGAGATCTCTTTTGCTTCCACTGCATGCTTTCTAATTTGGATTCACGATCAAAAAAACGCAACCAAAGTTCATCACTGGTTTCATCATCATATAGCAAGTCACCAAACAGGATAAAAAGCTATCTGGATTAGCAAGGGCCCTCGTGGATAGTATAGTTGGTAGAACTGCCGTCAAGGACTAACCGCGTTAAGAATTATTTTCTAAGCTGATATATTAGTGTTAGTAAAACACCATGTTGGCCAAGTGTAAGTTTTGGTTGTATTCCCCCCCCCCTTTTTTTTTTCAGGCTAGGCTATTCACCTTGCTTGATGCCCAGACTGGCACTGCAAATCATAGTAAGGGAAGAACTAATGGGACTTAAAATACTGAGCAACTACGAATAAAGCCTAACAGTTTTATCGTACGATTAATATAACAAAATGATTTTGTATTATTGGCGTACGATAAAAATAATAGTCATTGAATTTCATAAATAAATAATTAAGACTAACTCTAATCTTCAAGAAGGAGAGAAATCATTTACGAATTGCAGTTGATTCTGCAGATGCTGTCTCTCTCTTTTTTTATCCCCTCCTTTCCCTACTCCCCGTTAACGCTTCTTGCTGCTATGTCAGCAGCACTGGAATTTTCCTCTAAATTTGCATGTTATGATAAATTCCTTGTCCTTCTCTCTGGAAACCTTTCATTTTCTCTCTGTTGGATCTATAGAGCTTATTTTATAGCGATAATAAAGTTATTAATGACGAATTTCATAATTTTAATAATCATTTAGATCATTTAGATAATCTGATATACGTAGAAACCGTTACCATGGCAATTTCTCATTACTTCCATTTTAGTAATGCTTTTTTTGTTTGTCTTTTACAATTCGATAATCGGATTGTGGTTGTAAATTATTTTACATTGAATATTGTAATTATCCCACATTTTGTTGGAATAATGTATCAGTCGATCAACCTTGTAAAGGTCACTAATTGTTTATAGAAATGGATTGAGAGATAGTGTTAAGTTTTACCAGAAAAGTTAGACAAAAGGATTCTTCAAAGCTGTTTGAAATAACATGGAGAAATGCTGATATCCTATTTATTTAAATATTATTTAAGCAACATGGAATAATTAGATAGCGATTTTCATACTAGATGGCGCCACAAGAAAACTTTTCTTACATGAAAATATTCTATCAGTACACGCCCAAACTTTAAAAACTAAATAACAAAAAATGCACTTTAAAAACTAAATAACAAAAAATGCACTTTAAAAACTAAATAACAAAAAATGCACTTTAAAATATAAATAAAAAATGCATTTTAAAAGATAAATAACAAAAAATGCACTTTAAAAACTAAATAACAAAAAATGCACTTTAAAAGATAAATAAAAAATGCATTTTAAAAGATAAATAACAAAAAATGCACTTTAAAAACTAAATAACAAAAAATGCACTTTAAAAGATAAATAAAAAATGCATTTTAAAAGATAAATAACAAAAAGTGCACTTTAAAACTAAATAACAAAAATGCACTTTAAAATAAATAACAAAAATGCACTTTAAAAATAAATAACAAATGCACTTTAAAAATAAATAACAAAAAATGCACTTTAAATCAAATAACAGTAAAATATGAACATAATTTCATTTTACATTGGCAAAATGTATATAAAACCGGCAGTCAATGACACTTGAAACCACCACGGGCTACTTTACAGCAGTTTCCATTATCTGGCCCCTATAAGTGTTAGAATGATAAACGAGACACCCCCAGGATTGATGTTATCTTAGATAATTTACCTCTTCACTTATCACTGAATAGCTCGATGAGAGACGATATCGAAAGACAAGATCTCTTATGGTTTCCAGGTTTCCAGCAATATCGCATTACCAGTGTGGCAGTCACAAAATCATTCAACCTAACAGAGAACAAGCGAAGAGTGCTGACTAATTGGATATAAAAGACTAGTGGTATGCACTGCTGCTTTTTCCAACTTATTTAAGCCTCTGGGAATGATCGAACAAATATTTCTCAGAGACTGGACAGTACCTACTTCATAGTTTTAGTTTAATTCTCAGTGAGGCAATATACAAAGATCAGTTCCTTCATTACAATAAAACAGTAGCAATTTTTCCTTTAGTTAAGCTGCGGATTCAGTTAACGACGCAGATTAAAACCCCCTTTGTAATTCGTACGTTTAGACTGATGCGTATTCACTGCCTGCCAATTTATTAGAAATGCCTAACTGAAACAAAGCGGCCCTTCTAGTACAAGTGTTTGCATAATAGAGCAATAAAATGAATAAATAGTAAATACATTTCTGTGTTTATTTTGGGACCGCTACATAGGGTCATTTTGGTATGTGACTTTTAGAACGTATAAAGATTGATAACACAGTAAATTAAGCGTACACAATTGCTGTTTGGGATCTTAGGGGCTCATTGTGGGAACCGACTGGTATAAGTTTCCATAAAGAAGGACATGGAAATCAATGGAAAATTTTTGATTTTTATACAAAGGGCATGGTCTCTCAGCTGTATTCAGCATGGTAGAATAGATAACGTGTGAGGGGATTATTGCAGGGTAGGAATAGATGCGTGCTTGCTCGAACTATCAGAAAATTTTTTAAAATTTTGCTATTCCCGTAGGATCGGATCCACAAACGCATTCACATACACGATATAGTGGCGCCTATGTCGTATGGTCTTAGTTGTTTGACTCCATTTTTTCCCCCTTTTATATTTTATTTTTATAAACAGGATTATTATATTTGCCACTGTAGTTGATGAAATATCTTCCAGTGAATGAAACTTATTTAATTTCCTGGAGATCCAGGTAAAAACGGACAGGATGAATATGGTTGTCCCTGTCAGTTTGTTGCGTATATATGAACAGCTTCATGAATTTTGGAGGGCTAAACGGGGTAGCGCTGTAAAATTGTAACCACTGACCATAAAAAGGAAAATTAGCCTGCGGCTTCTGTGAGACTACCAAAGAAGTTGCCTGCTGTTTTTAATATGATTAAATCAATCCTATGAAGTATATTTATAGCATAATGATGAACTGAATCTTTTTACGTGCTAAACTTATCTGCGTGTTACCACAAGGCACGGCCAGCCTACCAGTTACAAATAATTGTTGAAGGATTCTAATTAGTGACTAATTACTAACGATTGCGTATACAATAAAAAGTCTTACTCTACCTGACAATGTTTGTGGTTTCAATCTTTGCAGGCAGTCTTTCGTCTCTCAGGTTACTTAACAGATTTTGAGCCTCGGTATCCACATTCCTACCAATGACATCAACAAAGTTGCCAACTGTCTTCAGATTGGTCATATCGATGTTGTTTATGTGTCGAATATATGCCAAACAGTGATTCCTGGTGTTTGACACGCTCAGTATGCCATTTATGACCTCTCTCTCTGTTACTAGAAGGCAGTAATAAAAAAAAAAGTTTTTAGTGATTCGTTAAGAATAAATTCACAGTAAGATAAAATCTAATGCAATTCATGGACTCTTAGAGTAATAAATGATAAACGATTTTTTACATGAACATCTGTCCCAAAAAGTAACTTTTCTGTGTGAAACAATTATAAATATAAAAAAGGATTTTTGCCTTTATGTAGAAAAATGTAAAATCTCATAAAAATCCAAGGTCATATAAATTTATCTCTCACTCACTTTTAAGTTTTAATGATTTTCAGTGACCAGATCATTTAAAAAGATATAACATTATGAAAAATCGTAGTAATTTGGATAGTCTGATCATAGGAAACCATTCGAATTGAAAGAAAAATGAATAGAGTGTGGGATGCCGTTGGCTGTTTATGAAATATATTTTTTATTTGTTATTTTTTGTTGAATTTCAAGTAGAATAAGAATTTAAAATATTAATTATGCGATATGGTTTCTGATTTAAAAATTTCACATCAAGTTTAATCAATCTTTACTTTGGGCATGGTTCTCATAGAAACACTCCGTTTTGGGGTCAGATTAGTCTGTTCAAATAATAATTATTATTCAGCGCATGCACTTCCATTGCATAATTGTAAAAATAATAATTTGAATACGAGAAGTGAATTTCAGTTTTTTTCCAGAAACATTAAACAACAAAAGAAATTTTACATCCACAGTAGTTTCACTCCTGGAGGGGAGAAAAAAACACACGAAGGAAATGTGTGAAGGGCCTAATGAAATGAGTATTTTAAAGTTCCAGTTACTTTAAGCTTTAATGAAGTTTTTCCTAAGAAGATGTTCACTCATTCCCTCAGATGTTAAGTATTCCAATGAACAGTAATACTAATATCTTAAAAAAAAGCATAATGAGAGACTGGACCGTCTGTTTCCATGAACAGTTGAAACATGAGAATGACAGATTGCGTCATGAATGTTTAATCATATAATCATTGAAAAGAAAGATAGCTCATTATTATTAACTCTAAGTTGACTTCAGATTTATTTTGTGTTTTACCAGTTTACGCATACGAGGAGAGATTTAAAAGTTTCTAGCCTCTTAAAGAAGGAATGCTGGAAAATTGTGAAAACTCATTTATTTTTCAACACAGCCCCCCCCCCCCCTTAAGTCAACACTTTCTGGCACGATCCACTATCTTTTGTAATCCTCTCAAATAAAATTCAGATTTTGGCTCAAACCAATTGTTGACTGCATCCATAACAGAATTGTCACTGTCGAATTCTGGCCTTTTAACTCCTTTTTGAAATTTGAAAATAGTCCGATGGAGCCAAATCTGAAGAGAGGGCGAATCCACAGTCACGCATTGTTGTCTGAGTCACAAACGCTGTGGGCGCAAGTCCATTGTCTTTGGCCAATTTCCCACGCTTCTTGAGCTTCAGTTCTTCGCGGAAATGAATTATCTCATTCAATCTGCAAAATGCACTAAAGTAGCTACGACTACATAATGATAAATCAATGGAATTAAAATGAAGTAATGATGAAATATACCAGTTTCTCATAATTTCTGATTTTCAAAGGAAGTTAGTTGCAGTTAATACATCACAAAGAAAACACAACTCGCTGTGTAGGCAGAGAGAGAGAAGATTTTTACTTTATGTACTCACCAGCCATCATATAGTTATGCGTTGCATCGTCATCCATTCTTTGAGATGAATTCAAAGTTTGAGCAGATTTTCTGAGGAGCTTCTGGAGTTTTGCTAAAGTGTCCCACCAAGTTGCTTGATCTTGAGCTTGTAGCTTCGGTGCCCTCTATCAGATATATGTAATAAAATATTTGTTTATTATATAAATATATAGCATCCTAATAATAAATTACACTGCGCTACCCAGAATCATAGGACACTTGTAGTTATGAACAAAACATGTATTTATTCAAAGACATTAATTGCAAGAAAGAAATTTAATGTGTTGAAAAGTTAGGAGAGGACATTACATAGTGATTTTCCATGATTTTACCTCTCGAAATAAGGCACTATTATACCACATGAGTTATTTTTATTATAACACTGTTATACAATGTGAACTCGAGATAAATTTCATGCGTTGCAGAAGTTTTTCTATCAATTTCCGGTATAAAGCTACCAGAAAGCTAGTGGTAAGTGCTCCACTCCTGCCCTCGCACGAAGCACAATTGGTTGAATTGCCATCCTCCCTACACCGGTGGAAAAGACCTGGGTTCGAATCCCGTTGATGACATGAGAAATTTTATGTGTCTTTTTCACAACGTGGTTCACTTATTTGGTGTTGGGCTAGGGTAGCATGGGTTTTTCGTCCAGCAAACAGACAAATCGAACACAGAACACACGCAATTTACAGACAAAATATATACGTCTCAATATGGTCTAAGACCGTGCAACAACAGCTTCACTCCTCTTTTAAAACATCGCCAGCTCCACTGACGAAGGGCGATGAACTTGGCCTTTCCCTAATTCTGTGTGTGGGCGCCTCCGTAGCCAGGTGGGAAGGAGCAGCAGTGCGCAGCACACGCTTCTTGATTAGACCGGGGTTCGAGCCCGTCACCACCAAATACGGAGGATGCGGAAAGGTCAGGGAATGACCACCGCATATCCCGGAGCAATATGGCCTTAGTTGCTAATGCTCCTAAAAACCAAAATAACTAACAATAACAAACTAATTCTGTGTTCCAAATCACCACAAAGGTGTTCGGGACAGAGAGCTGCACTGGCCCTTGTAATGTTCCGACGTTATTCGCCTCAAACCTCACATTCACAATCATTGTTTTGTGACATGCAGCGTTTTCTTGTTGGAAGATGTAACGGCAGCTCCATAAAACTGTCACATATAAGGCACACAGAATTGTTCATAACATTAATGTAAGACTTAGCTTGTATTTTTCCATGCACTGCGACCCAGTGGATCTAGTCCATACCAAGTTAAAATCCCCAGATCATGACACTATCTCGACCCAACTTCACAACTGAAAGAATGCAGCCAGATAATAAGCGTTCTGCGGCATCTTCCATATCCAAACATGTTCATCAAACTGAAAGAGCGTGTAGCCTATCACGCCGCTCTACAGGATCGATTTCTGTTGCTCTGCGTTTCAGCTTCGGTGTAAGTTGCACTAACTATGCCAGTCGATAGTGCATTTGTTTTTGTTATCAAAGGTTTGTGGACTGAAGCTGTTTCATGGAAATTCATGTTATTCAGCTTTCTAAATGTCATGGAAAGAGCTGTAGGTTTACTTGCAGTTTACCTTGCAGCTCCAAACAGATTCCCTAGGGTCTGATGGTGAAATGAGTAAAACAGTTATCTCAAGGCAGGTGAGCCACCTATTAACCACTATTCTATGCCTTCCTTATCGTTTCTTGAACCATGGACTTCCATTTATTGATTTGGGAATGTTTAATTCTTGAGTAATAACACACAGGTATATTTCCAATTTGACATCTGACTGTCATTTTCCTCTGAAACTGTATTAGTTCTTTTTATGTGCTCAACGTTCGGCGCACACGTTTTAAATGAATTCTGGACTAACTGCTGAACACCTTTACACGCCAAAATATTTGCATATTTCGTAGTCATACAAATTTCGTGTAGTCTGTGGGCTCTCATGACTTTTGGTAGGATAGTGTAAATTCGATACGCTGATATCCTTTTTGTATTCTTATTTTCTTGTATTTTTAAAGAAATTCAGATGAATTTATTTGACTTTTATGGAAAAACGGAAAGGCTTGAAGGCCTAAATTATCCTGGCCTAAGAACGCACTTTATATATGTAAATTTAATGGACCTATATTTCAATTTTAAGAAATAAATTTTGGCCATAAATACGTAGTCTTCCTCTGATATTAGCTTCCACCTATCCACACTTATATAAACTGCCTACCTTGTTGTTGAAGTGCACTAGGATTGAACTGATTGGCTGCAGAATGAAGACGGATGGTACGGCATTAGTATCCTCACGGTACCAACGGTCAAGCAAAGACGTGTCCAGGGCTAATGTGACAAGGCATTCACGCACTTGACGAAACTCCTTTCCGTCGATGATAGTAGGAATTGGACGATAACCGTACTTCTGCCCCAAGAACACCTGGAAGATTCAAACACACTTCAATACTGGCATATTATAAACAGTCTCCAATATGAATCCATAATTTTATGTAGACAAGAGAGCTGAGAATTATGAGAACAATTTACTGTACTGACAGACCTATACGCGCTAATTATAGCTCCAAAAAGGAATTGAGCTCAACTTATTTTTAGTGTTAAGGACAATAAAACAAGAGTAACAGTTCAATTCATTAGTACAGTATTATTGTTTAAATGGTGAATTATAATCGATAGAAAATCACTGACTTTATACAGCATTGCTTCATTTATTTTACATAGTCATTGTCCTGACGTATCGGGAATTTTTTACTAATTAAAAATTTAATTAGTAAAAAAGAAAGAAATCGCACACGGTGAGATTTCTTTCTTTCTTTTTTTTATTTTTTATTTTTGGATTGCTGAATGAATAGAGCATACTAACGACAAAGTTCGGTCCCATTGATAGTCTCTGACAGTTCTCTATTTCCCTCATACACAGGTCGGTGGTCATGTGATCATCTGTAGCTTCATCACGGACTCCCCAACGCATGTCCACCACCTGAAAGAAAATAAGAAATGAATATGAGTTACTTTAAGATGATGAATGTTTTGCATTAGCTTATGGATAGACCGACTTTTTCGCATTAAGAATATTAAAATTCCATAAGGTGAGAATATCAATCCGATATTAAATTATTCTTGCCAGATTGAATATTAATTATATCTTGTTAAGAATTTTCATAACTGCTAGTAGTTATTTTATTTTTATTGAATTGTTTATTATTAAAATGCTAAACGTTTCATAATCACAGTTTTACCCATCATCAAAATACGAATACCTATATATTAATGTATTAGACCTCCGTGGCTGCCTTAATTCATCCTGACATGGATACTATAGGATGGCGAAACATAATGCCTGAGATATGGTTTCTCTTGCTGTCTGCACAGCGTTTACAGTATTTATTGTACCGTGGATAGTTTTCAACAGATTCTTACTCAGCTGTTTCATTCATCCCATAAATATTCGATTAAGTTAAAATCAAAGATGGTTATTGACCAAGGAAGGTCTGATCATCCAAATGTATTTAAAACCGTGTGCCACATTTCCAGCACATGGCAAAGTGTATTGCCCCGTTATAAAACTGTACCATCACTGAATAAAGCTTAGAATATTAATGAGCGGACCTGAACCTCGTGCACACGTATGAACAATCAACAGAGCTTTCCGGAAAAACATTCTGTAAACAGTAACGCCAACTTGTATTGCTTCCATTATACGTGAAACGTCCATTACATTAACTCAAGATAGCGTGATTCAACACACTTTTTGCTAATCTTTCTTGGTCTACTCAAGATATTCGTGACACCTTGAGAGTTACGTTTCTTGTAATACTGCTTCAGAGAGAACGGTATGTGCTTTAAGCGCCAAAGCAACTATCGCTATGAGTCTATTGGTTCTGTAATTGCGTGTATTTTGTGTTCAAATTGTTTGTTTACTTGACGAAAAGTCCGAGCTTCTGGGAGAAAAAAACTACGCAGCCTTCACCTGGGACCAACTGACTGAATTACTTTGTGGAAAAAGCCCATCAAATTTCTCGCGTCATTGACGGGATTCGAACTTAGGCCTTTTTCCAGCTGTTTGGGAATTCCGGTGATTGATATCCACTGTGCAGGAGTCGCTTCGGACACGGCTGCCACTGTTGTTCATCTGGTGATATAATTTAACTGGTTGGAGAGTATGGATCAGCTGGAAAGGAGAACCGAAAGTGACACGTTGTTATTGCTTGGTGGGCATAAATTTTCTACTGTTATTCACAGTTGGGGACTATATACTCCATTCATCTGTCATCGCGTGAAGGCTCGTTTATTACCACATCTCTTGTGATTGCTGCACTTCTCACCTACGGTTTTGCTAATACTTATACATCTTTGACACAGTCCATCAGCCGGCCGGGCTAGCCGAGTGGGTAAAGTACCTGCCCGGCAACCCAAAGGTCGCGGGTTCGATTCTCGCCTCGGGCTTGGATCAAAGTACTGCAAAAACCTTGGGAGGTGCAATATGGCCACAGAAGCCGATGCGCCAACAACTATCAAAAAAAAAACAGTCCATCATCCTTGCTGAGTCAGAAAGTTGCACTGATCATACTCCTTTTAAAGTTCGAGCTATCAAATTAAAAGGTTCTCTTTGACTGTTATATTGTACAGTGCAGCATAGGTCAGTAGTCTACTACTTGAATGCTTTGCACGTTTAACATAGCGTCTGTTATAACGCGAGCACAATAGATAATTCAGAGCGACAAGGTTAATCAATGGAGAACTCGTGCATGTTATTTGTAATTCTAGGCAGCATTGCCCAATAACCACTGTTTTCGATCTTATTTAGATATGTAATAGAAACTAAAAAGCAGTTTCCATTAGATGTCGGCTTCATTTATTTTTGAAAGTGATAGTTTAAAATTTTTCCGAGATACGTCCATGTTCCCTGTCCTTATCAAGTCTTTTGGGGACGAAATCGAAATCTTTATATAAAGAATTAAATGGAAAGTGATTAACTATTTTTAAAATGCTGTTAGAAGAGCGAAAACCAGATAGGATATTGAAATTATGTTTATTAGAGAAGTTGACAAATATAATATTCTACATAACTGTTTTTTCCCTTTTTTTCCCTGTTTTAATTAAGTAATGTTCGGGCAACTGAGTATCAGTGATAGATCAAAGATTTCCGCCATATTGTATATTGGGGGTCAATAACAACTGTTTCAAGATGGCAGGGAGCACGGCGTGGAAGTAGTGCTAGACCGAATCCTAAGACTGTTAAAATTTTCCACCAAAATCTGATGACAGCGAGATTTGTTGCTCATGGAAAATGCAATGGAATACCATTCTTATGTATCAGGAGAGAACATTAAGATGGTTCCAGATGACGCTTTTTCACAACATCCGAAGAAACAGGTTAGCGTTGAAACTAAGGGTGACTTTCCATTCTGAACAGAAAATTTTGAAAACAGAAGTAAAGCGGAAAAATGGAAACCGTACAGGAGCCAGAAGACTGATTGAACGATCGAATTTGAATGGCTAGAGGACTAACTTATTCTAACATGACACTATTTTGGTAGCAGACATTACTAGGGACCACAAAAGCCGTCCAAAAGTGACAGTGTAGTATGACATGTTACAGAATTTTGCCCATACATTTTACAGGATATGAGGAATTTAGAAGGATATTTCTATTTACATCGAATATTTAATGAAGTGTGGTGGAGCGCAGTGCTCTCAATGAGACCTTATTTGACTCCGGTGGATATTTTATTTTTTGACTAGGCCAAAGTAAACTTTTTCCAGCGAAAGCCAAGAACTGTTGATAATCTGTAAGAAACTGTCAGGAAAGTGACATTGCTGTCAGATAGAAAGGCAAGTCCACAGGAATGTGTAAACTTTTCTTTGAACTTTCCTGAACACTACCAGTGTTCCTCTGGACGTTTCTTCACAGTCAATGGAAAATGAAGCGGTCAAATCGATAAGATTTTTTTATGATAGATGTCCATGTTGAACCTTTATTATATGTAAAGTAGATGGCATAAAATTATGTACCAGGTACATAATTTAACGTGTTTTTCACTGGCAGGCGTTAAAACGTTTTAATTTTCAGATATTAATAAAATTCATGAATAATAATATAACAATATTTTTATTTTATTTTATTTTATTTTTTTGTATCTTAAAACCTTAATATTTCTGTTTCTAAATTCGTTAGCTTTCCAACGATATGCTATTCGTCCACATTATCCTGTTTATTATGTGAGAAAATTTCCCTGTTCACATGTTCATATTTTCCGCTATCCTGGAAAAACTACTGCAGTTTTCGGAGGTTTGAAAGTTGTTCCACTAGTACAGAGCTAAGATGAAGCTCCGTGCAAAATTTCATTAAATGTGGTCCAGTAGAAGATAAATTAAATTGGAATACATTTTCGTATGACGGTTTTTCGTTACAACATTTTTGGAATAACGCCAGTAAAAACGTTTTTAACTTCAAAAAAATTGTTTAGTAGAAGAACTGTCGCATGTCGGGTGTAGGAAACGTGATAGGCATTTTAAATTACACCGGTTACACAAACAGGATAGTAAACTGAAACTTTAGTTACAATAAAATTGCAGTATGCACTAAGCAAGTTAAAATATAGGGTTGAAATATACGGTGAATTAAAAGGGCTCAAAAATATTAGAAATATATGTAAAGTAAGGTGGGATAAGTGCGCCCTAAAACTTAAAAATTGAACTTTAAGCAGGTGTAGGACTTCTAAAATGTATTTATTTTATTTACTTTTTTGTGTGGCAGTTTACTGTATCTGTAACACAGAGTATTAAATATTTTATAATTATTCAAAAGTGTGCAAACTATAATTCTTTTATACAAGAATGCTAAAGCACTTGGAGAAGCGCGACGTAGTCTGATATATATACTTGGAAATTCCTGCAATGAATATATATATATATATATATATACAATACATGTATATTTAACCAGTTTCAAATAAAAAAAAAACTTTATGAACTTCGTGAGGTGCGACTAAATAAAATGAGCAAAACAAACATAACGTTCATGTTTATTTTAAATTAAGTTTAATTCTGCAAAACGAAAAAATGCAAGGATGGAAGATATTCTCAAATATTTAAATAAAAAGATCTAGTATCTCATCCTGGCAACCCTCTGTGAAGGTAAATATTCGATTTTCCCTACAAAACATCAGGAGTGTCAAAAACAAACTACTTCGCGTACTCGATTTACTTTCTGCGCAGAGTACGGCTTCGTAGTTTTGATCGAAACCTGACTCAGTGATGAAATGGAAATTACTACCTTCATCTCAAATCTTGGCTATCACCCGCTGGCTGCTAACAGAATAGGGAGACGAGGTAGTTCTGTAGCAACCTGTCAAAGGAGCACACTCCCTCTAATTAAGGCATGCACTTACCCAGGAGGAAACGTAGAAACAGTTCTTGTAATCTACCGAGTTGCCGAATTGCCAATCTTTGTGTGCGCCGTTTATTTCCCTCCACCGGTTTCTGAAGATTCTCCCCTCAAGCTGACGGCATGGCTGTCATGCACAATCAATCATCGTCAAAAGGTTATCATCCTCGGAGACTTTAACCTTCACTGTCAGCCACAAAGAAGCTCCTAGATATACTGTCATTGAATAAATCAAAAATGGGCATTGGTCATATTGATGTTCCTCCTTCACATGGCAATGCGACCCTTCAGCGCATCTTCTCAAACTGTTCCCTAAAAGAAACCTTGACCATATCCGATAACTTCCTCCCGTCCGATCACGATACGATCGCTGCCGTAATATCACTGCAGGCACCTAAGGATGAAGTTCGCCAGTACAAGCTACAAACACAGTCAGGATATAATACATCATCATTGAAAAAGTTACTACCCTTTTCTAACTTTACCCGTGGGACAAACTTGCAGAGCTTAACATCAATGAGGCCGCCTACTGGGTTTCGAAATGGATGGAATTCATTGCAAGGTGTGCAATGTCCAAAACTTACATCCTTAGTACCCACTCGAAGTCATGGTGGAAGAATGACCTCCTAAGGCCTTCAAGGAAAAACAGGCAGCCCATGCCCTGCTACAAAAAGCCGCCTTCAGAAGACTCATATGCCAAACTCTCCAAAGCACGGATGAATTTCCAGAAGAGCAAGCAATCAGCTGTTGACAATTTCATGAATGGCCGGCTGTCCAGAGGCAAATGTGTGTGGTCCACAAGTCATAGTTGCACCCACCGCTAGCTCTAGCTGCCCAGGAATGGTGTAAGCACGTGCTGCGTTTTAAGAGAGATCATAACGTGCTCGAAGTATATCCTTGGAATGAAGCGCTTAACGTTTCTTCAACTACAGTACTAGTAATATCGAAATTTACGAAGAACAGCTAATAAAAATAATAGACTCACTACCTGACAAGTCCACCATAGGAATTGGCGAAATACCTCTCTTTAGCGTCTAAATTGCTTCCTATTTCATCAGCAGAGAGAGAGAGAGAGAGAGAGAGAGAGAGAGAGCTCACCCACCTCTACAACAAAGTACCCAAACAGGCAGAGGTGCCTGCAAGCTGGTTGACTTGAGTCGCGGCAATTACAAAAAAGCCTCATGCTCATGATGTTGCTCTCGCAATCTTTGCACATAGGCCCGAACTTTCCAATTATGTCATGCCAAATATATCTCCTATAACCTTTCTACAGTTCTTATCGCAGAATTGACAATGAAGATTGTCAATGAAAATCTCCACGCCATATTTCTGGACATTAAATCTGCATTCGACTCAGTTCAATATACTCGAACTCCTCAAAAATCTTCTATCTAGTTGTTTTTGTTGTTGTAGTTGGGTTTTAGGAGCATTAGCGACTAGGGCCATATTGCTCCATATATGCTGTCTGTAAATTGCGTGTGTTCTGTGTTCGATTTTCTGTTTGTTGGACGAAAAACCAGAGTCTCCGGGAGAAAAAACCATGATGCTCTTGGCCATGTTGTGAAAAAGGCCCATAAAAATTCCTCACTCAGTTTCCAAACTCAGTTCTTTTCCACCCAGTGTGAGGAGGATGCGATTCTTCCAACTGTGCTACCCACGAGGGCCTTCTGTCTAGGAGAATGCTTCACTTCACAAGTAATGATAGAACGGTCTGTAAAAGCTCGGATGTAGGTATCCCACAAGGCGGTTCTCTCTCTCTCAGCCCTGCTATTCGCTGCAATATTCGTTCCGCTTATGGATCCATCTTCGTTCTTATCGTATGCGAATGATATTGTGTGCTACTTGTCATGCAAACGCCATGTTGGTGATTCACAAGCAAGACAAACCTCCTCAGAAATTGTAAGCTAACTAAATAGATCCTGTGAGTATGCCCAATTTTTTAGCCTGTCAAGCTAAAAAATTGGGCATACTCACAATCCAGAGAAGTCAAGCTATCTCATCTTTACTCCAAGTCGGATGACGTCTGCTGATACTGCATCATCGTTACTTCCGGAATAGTAGGAAATATTCTGACTCCTACAGACAGTATTAAATTCCTAGGAGTAATCCTTGATGCGAACCTCATCTATAAAGAATAAATCCAAGCTCAGTATTCCAAAGCTTTAAGAGCCTTCCGGGGAATGAAAATAGATTTTTGCAAAACTCACAATAAACAAATAATCAGGTAAATCTCGCAACGTACTTCAGTAGTGTGCTCTCCTATGCCATGGAAGTTTGATCTGCCGCACCTCCCACCAGTCTCAAGAAACTGTGGGGTCTAGAATTCTTGGTGCTGAAATGGGCCAGCTTGCGGTTTCGCCAGATCTACATGACATCTAAATCTGCACTCTGCTACAACTTGCAATACATGCCCACAGAGCCCATATGCGGAAAACAAAGCCCCCCCCCCCCGATGATAGTAATTATAATAAGTGTTGTAAACAGACGCTATCTTTTCTTCATGTTCGATAATTCAATTCAAACAGTTTCTTGATTTAAACAAATGTTTGGATCAAGCAAATTTGTAAAACATTTAAACAAATGTTTGGATCAAGAAACTAGTTAAACATTTTCTGGGGGAGCAAGGAACTACTTTCTCCCGCGAGGGGACAGCTCTCGTAAGAGAACCTTGAAAGTTCAATACCCCAAAAACGAGGCACTGAAATTTCAAGAAACGCGAAGTGTAGTTGTTTGTAACTTCGTTCTACGGTCGATTTTAGGTCTGCGAGGGGAACCTCACTTCACGACCTGAGAGCGACTAACTCAGCACCAGGTGGAAGAAGGCAGGAAAACTTCCTGAATACCTTCTGCTGGATTCTAACCCAGGCCTTTCCACTCGGCGAACAAGCACGCTACAATTTGTTCTACCGTTAACTGCACAAACAGTGAATCATGAAATTGTTGATTTGTTTGGTTCTAGTGAATCTTGATATTTTCTCGGAATTCCGCTTTGATTTTCGCATTTTTATTTATGCAATTTTGAATGTGTTTGTCCAAGGGCAACTTTAGAACCACTGCTCTGCATGCTGAGATGTTCAGTGTTGCCAAAGATGTGGTTTTGTACGAATTGCATATGATTATCAAAATGAGACAAACAGATTATTCATGAATGTTCTTAGTAGTTTTATATTAAATTGTTGCACTATCAGATTTCTGCAAGATTGCACACTGGACTTCAAATAATGTATACAGGTTCAGATTAAATATTTTCTTAGATATTTCGGGGAGAGATAATAATCTTAAAACTGATTATGATAAATAATTGTTAAAAAACAAACAAACTGAAAATAAAATATTATTACTTCTTAAGCTGAAAAAAATATCATCACAACTTTTGTGGTGTCGGGATCCCCAATATGTCCTTGTCGGGATCCCCAATATGATCCCCAATATGTCCTTGTTTAGAAATCGGAAAAGTGAATGAATCATTAATACAAAAATATTTGTGTTATCACTTTTTTTCGCGGTGGTATTAGTGGTGGCAAATGATGCAGGGAAGCAAGCTTACAGTGATGTGCCAAAATATTATGACTACCTGCCTAAAAGTATTAAGCCACCTTTCTCCGTGATAACCGCTTGCATCCGGCGTGGCATGACTCCACGAGAACATAGATGTTCTCAGCTGGACAGAAGAACATCCCAAAGTTCGGCAACGGAGCGAGGCACTGACGAATGCTGCGTTCCACCGCAACCCACAAATGTTCGATCGGGTTGATGTTGGGGGAATTTGGCGGCCAAGGGAGCATACAAAATGTTTGGACATGATCCTAGAACCATTCCTGCACAATGCCGGCCTTGAGATATGTTGTCGTGTTTAAAGCGTCCAGTGCCACCTCGATACACGGTCCCCACGTAGGGCAAAACTTGGTCCGAAACAATGCGCAGGTAGGATCTGGAGATGAGGGTGTCCATGAAAACATCACCCAAGCCATGATACCATCGCCGCCTACTAACTATGCAGTCTGGTTGCACAGTTGAATGATCTTCAAATATTATTATTAAAGAAAGCTATTGACTACATTTCAGAACAGCCCAACAGGATAACATTCCTATATGAAAATTAACTGTGAAAGATATCAATAATATTAAATGAAATTTATAATTCCAGGAGTAAACTTCAGTAAGTTTTCCTGCAAGGAACAGTTGGTGCTTTATCATCACTAGGTGTTTAGAAAAGTACTTACTGGTACTAACACTAATATAAAATTGCACTAATAATATAATATAATACTAGTATGATCTAATATGACACTAGGTGGTATATGACTCTCATCAACCGGTGCTGAACTTTCTATATAAATGTGTATTTATCCCCATGGTAATGTATAGTGCACCAATTTGGTTTGAACGTGTAAGTGTAAAAGTATTTACTAGAAAGCTCAGTTCCATTCAAAGAGTAATGCTCCTTAGGATGTGCATGGCATGCCGAACTGTGTCGACCCCAGCTTTGCAGATTGTGACTGGAAAATTGCCTGTTGATCTGCATTTATTGTATTGTGCATTGGCTTACTTCATCCGCCGTGGTATTCCCTGTTCTTTTCTGAATATACAGGTGGACATTTTGGTAAATCCCAAAAAAGAAAGGACAAGAATCTGGGATGCTTTGGTAAAAGTCTGGCAAGAGCGTTGGAGTGTTTGTGATAAAGGGCAGATTACACAAAAATTTTTTTCCAGATTTAAGAAATGCAGCCTCGATAAAATTCAAATGGTTTGCCCCAAACTTACAGGCTATGTTCTTATTAACTGGTCATGGTTAGATTAATGCAAAGTTGCATGATTTAGGAATTAATGAAAGATCTAGTTGTCATTGTGGCGAAAGAGAATCATGGGAACATATTATATACAACTGTGAGGAGTACTGCGATATACGAATTGAATTGGTATCTCGGATTAGTAATCTCAATCTTATGGCAGAAGGCTGCGAGACAATTCTAATTGATAAACAGGAGAACTTCTTGGCTTTCCAAGCCTTTGCAACTGCAATATTTCTTAGGCGGAAGACTCTTCTGCATCTGGAAGCCTTGGATTTGTAATGCGGTATGGTGTATGTCGAGTTACCTAGAATTCTGTGGAATCGTGGAGGCTGGAGTCTGCTATATCCACTGCAACCAACTCCAGCTCCTTGTGCTGGTATTTCTCTTCTCGGCAGCTCCTAGCGCTGCTGGCTTTCCAACAGACTGTGAATAGATGCAGATCTTTCCAATGAAGTTTGGACTTTGTCTGAAATTTAATTATATGTATATTTTATCTTTTATGTAATTTGATTATTTTTCAGTTTGTTCATATCAATCTTTTTGGGTCATAGCAGGTTTTTTCCCCTCCCTGTACTTGGGCAAACAGGAGAAGGAGTATATAAGAGTACTGCTAAATTATGTGTAACTGACAGCGGGGTTGCCATTGGTTGGCTGGGACCGCTTTAAGTAATACATATCAATATCAATCATCAACCGGTGCAATACCACCACTTTGCTTATCGGAAGCTTGAAGTAGTGAAACCTATATTTAGTCACCAGAGCAAAGTTTCCCGCATCTCCTCCCTCCCCAGCTCCTTCAACCCATGCACAGTACTAAGTACTATAGGTTTTGATACTGTTCGTGTTTGGAGTTTTCATTAAAAAATCTTATGGTCCACTCAAGCATTATTTAGATGTTGGATTTTATTTGTAGGAAACATCTTGCTTGGCTTCTCTGTTATTTTGATTGAATCTCAACTGCCCGTGAATTTCTCTGGATTTTATTTTTGTGTGGCAAGGTTTTTAATGTATAGTATTCAGTGCTGTGGTATGGTATTACATTCGAACCTCGTCAATACATATTGCATTTTCTTTTTGGTTTTTATCTTTTAAGAACATATATTTTAAGAACATATGAAAGACATTACGTGAGCTAAAATTTTAATAAAATTAGCCACATATATTTCGTAATTTTAAATAATGCATTGAGTTCCAAAAGAAAATTCTTAAAGAAATATAATGTAACAAAAACACACACGCCTATAATATTAGAACTGATTAATCTATACATGTGTGAGAGGATATATATATATAAATATATCACTAATGCAATGTAATACTGCTCAATTACCTTTGGAATTGCTTCCTCAAATGGAAGCAATTCCTTAAGAGTTGCACTATGAGTATATTTAGTATTATATATATATTTTAGACTTGTATTTAATATTTGTGATCAAAGTGAATCGCAGAATGCAATGGAGGTTGGTTATAAAGGCAAAAAATAAGCTAACCACTTAATTCTCTCAAAATAATCGAGGAATAGTTGGGGAGAATACACGTCTCCATCTGGATTTGATGAGGTATACCCGATTTCCATTACTCTATTTGTTCAACTGTTGTTGTTGTTGTTGCGCTTAATAATATCCTTATTTACTATTCCAGTTAGTCATTTGCGCAAACTCATTAGTTACTTAATTTCGTATTTAAAATTTAACTTATTAAATTCTTGTTAACATCATGAACTCGATCGTTGGTTGAGAATTTTCTTATCTTTATAGATGCAAAACTCGAGGTCAATATCGTGAACAAACATATTCAAAACGGTTTTGATAATGCTTAATATATTTCGTCATCCAGGTGTGCAGCGTGCATAGAACGTCCTACTTGTTGAAGACTAACAAATTGATGTGTAATTTTCGCTCATGATGTGATTCATCTTCGTGACACTAGAACAAAATGAGAGCTTGCATTATTTATCAGAAGTGCCCCAGGCAATAATACACTTGTAATAACGAGAGCAACACAGTCCACAGCTTCCGTGTCAGTAACCATGTTCAGTAATCATGAAAGGCTGCTTTCATACGAAATTGGAAACTAAAAACTCAAGGGGAAAAGAGGGCATTTTGATTTATTTCATACAACACTGCCCCTCAAAATGTCTTACTTCTTCCTTTATTGAACTGCATCCATGTATCCCCATATAAAAGCTGCGCGAATTTCTGGACTCTGTGATTTGCTGATACTATTCTAGTTAGATCTTAATGAACTTCTTACTCAGTGATATTACTGACTTCAGAAACATTTGTACTGCAGCACAAGCAGTAATTTTGACCACGTTTTGTTTTCCCAAAGAAAATGAAAAGAAAAAAAATTATCAAAACTTTTTTAAAAAATTAAAAAGTGACCGAAATTGTCACTCTTTCCCGAGCTTAACGCGGCAATGATTGGAAAAAGCCCATAAATCTTCCCTCCCAAATGTTGACAGGATTCGAACCTTGGACTTTTAACAATTGGATGAAATAAAGATCTTAGTATATTTCTCTTCAAGATTGAGGAGGGGTACGAAATTGCTCAAACAATCGCCGATTTAGACTCAGGCGAGAGTTGTACGGTCTTTCCCCCCCCCCCCTAACGAACTTTGCATCTAACAAAATTTAGAACACCCACTGACTCCTCATAGTCTTAGTTGATTTGGCATAAAAATGAGATTCTACTTTTCCCTGCTCGATGGTGATAGTCGAAATTTTCAGCTGCTGTGAAGCGAGTGAGTTTTTGCTGAATTTTTTCGTTTATTTGTAATATTATTTACAGTATATATATATATGTATATACTGTAAATAATATTATAATCTCATGTAGTTGCAGCTTAACTTTCCTGGAACCTGTGTTATCAGTAATTTTGTTGAGAAATACGTAAGCTTCAAGTACGAATTCTCTTGTATAGCTTCTTGATGTATTTTAGCTAGTAATTAACCAATATTGGTTTGTAATTTTAAATTTTATTTCAAAGAGGTTATGGATTCACCTAGAAAATTCTGTTTTAGTATTATAATGACTAGATGATACAAGAAAGCTAACTTCTTTTGTATCTGCAAAAAAAGAAAGAAATATTTTCTATCATAACGTGCCAAACGAGATGTCAACTGATGGAGATGATTCACCTATGAGTTATGTACTTTTGCTTGCACTTGTCACACGGATGTCGAGTTTCACTAGCTGAGTCCCACTCCCGACATCTTTGTGCAAGATGTCGGGAGTGGGAAGAACCGAATTCAGTGCTTGCCATATTAGGCGAATACTCGATGGCATAATTTCTCAAAGACTCAATGCCTGATCGGCCATTGAGTCTTTGAGAAAGTGACTTAAAGACTGATGAATCCGGTGAACTCAACAAAGACTCAAGTGTCTGATGCTGTGTTGAGCATCTTCTTTCTGAATCCGGCTCCAGAGGATCAACTGTACAGAATGCTTTGGTTCCGAGGTATTATCGGTACTCAGTTGTAAGAGAGACAAGAAGTATATTCGGTAAGAAAGACAGATGGCATAGAACTAGAGTATGTCTACCGGATGCAAAAATTCACAAATTCACGATGTAACAAAGAGTTGATCAACTCACAATGCACAATGGTTATGATTGTAATGATAACCACCGTGCGCCGATCTAATGGCTCCTTGGTAATACATATGGGAAATACTGATTTAAATCTTAAACTGACTGAATTGGTTATGAAATATACAGAATATCGAAAAAGTGGCGAGAGATAGAACAAAACGTTGTGCCTGCAATTCTGCTCAGACATGGCAGGAGGGATTTCATTATGAAAACCTTATGGATTAACTCTAGACTTGAAGGACTTTGAAAAGCTTACGGGAAAAATTTTCCTCACCATAGCGGGCCTTAGTTGGTAGTCCCAATTTATTTTATAAAGACGGTAATACATTTAAACTGAGGTGTCTGGGTTTTTGCTGAGCCATTGAGGAAGCATTGAGGAATCGACTCAGGTCAGTGCCATGAGACACAATTACATTTGCACCTTCTCTCACAGTTCTTGTGTGACCATTAATTTACATTTAATTACCCTAAACACTGAAGGGAAACATTAGTAGTAAAAAATCCACCAGGGATCTAAGGTCACATGGAAAAACATTTTAAGTAAACAAGAGTGTATGAGGGTTAAAGCAAAGAACTTAATTTATCTATAAGAGTAATGGTACGAGTATCGTAAACAAAATTAAACTAATTTGAGATTTCAATCAGTTCATCTAATGCTGATGTAGTTTGGCTTACCGAAAATGGTGCCGCCCAGAGATATATAATATGAATTTCATTTCGGTAAATACTGTACATTCAGGAGGGATGGGCAGGGTAGGAAGTGATGCTTCTAACCAAAACCTCCCTGAAGGTAACAAGAATGTTCTCTGAGTCAGATCGAAGTAACGCAGACGCGGATGTTGTATGAAATGACTTGCAATAAAGGGAACGTGAGAGCGAGATATGTAATTTTAGCCAGTAATTAATCAGTGTTCTGTAATTTTAAATATTATTTCAAAGAGATTATGGATTCATCTAGAAAATTTAGTATTAATGGCTAGATGATACAAGAAAGCGAAATTTTTCTGTATCTTCAAGAGCAAAAGAAGAAAAAGAGAGAAGAGGGGTTTTTTGCAGATATAAGATGCGGGCCAAATAAGTCTGAATATGACAAAAATCTCTTTAGGCAGATTGAATCGGTTAGTAAATGCAAATACCTCATTATGTATGACTTCAACCTACCTCTTATAGACCGGAGTATGGAGACAGGAAATATCCTGTATCGTAACAGTTTTTTGAACAAACTGAATGATTCTTATCTAATGAGTTAAATCTGATTCTCACTAAGGAGCCTAACTGTAGCAAAATTTAGACTCTGGGGAATCCAATAACAGGATGTCCACAACAATACTAAAAATTGGGTTGTGTTTAAAGAAACCTGTATATTCAAAGATAAAGGCCTGAGATTCAATTTCAAGAAGAGGGGGGGGGGGGGGGCTATAATTGAATGAGATTTCTTGGGCCCGATTAACTGGAGAGACTATTGTGGAAATGTTCACACAGTCTATCCTGGAAGCCACAAACGTATTTCTACCAGTGGTCAAGTTTCGTAAACGTAAAATACCAAAATGGATGACAGTGAGGTAAACAATTTAATTGAACAAAAGAAACAAGTATGGGACGATTACACAGTGATTACGTGATTCCGATTTGTTTGAGCATTATATGAGAATATGTAACAAAATCAGTGATGGAATAAATGGCCGAAAACTAATTTCGAGAAAACACGACCGAAGAGAGCTAAGAAAAAGAGTAGAAAGTTCTTCTAATACGTAAATACAACAAATAAAAGAGCAAATCAAATAGTTCTTGATTAGATTGCAGTTTAAGGTCAATATAAATCACAGCAGAAATGGAAGATGAGTTGAACAGTCGAATGCAAGCCAGAATCTCTGGAGAATATTAAGGAGTCAGGCTGCTGTAAAATATGTGATACAATTAGTTCAGAGAAACGTTTGTTAGAAAAGTTATCGAGGTTAAAGGAGAACAAGGATCCAGGGCACGATGGTATATATTCAATTATACTTACAAAAGTTACACATGAGTGTACCAAAGCGTTGGGAATGTTATTAAGAGCGTTAGACTCCGAAACGGTTCCTCTTTCTACTGCATAAGTGTTAAGTCTCTCCGATATACAAAATTGGTAATAAAGAGGAGTTCGATAACTATATGACAGTAAGTTCGACTTCTGTGATTAAGGATGCGATTCAGAACCCAACAAGAATGGTCCGTTGATTAGATTCCAGCATGGGTTCGTGATGCCTGACAAGTCAACTAAACTGTGATGTAGTCATTTGGACGCAGGTAACAATTTTGATATTGTATTTCGACTTTAGTGAAGCTGTGGATACTATCCCTCATGGAACACTAGTATATAAACTGGTTGAAGTTACTGGCAAGAAAGTATGCTGGATTACAGGCTGGCTAACTTTTAGCCAGCTTGCAAGATAGGAGACGGAGGAGACTAAAAGATAGGTTGCCATAAATGTTTCAGTCTTCAGGGTGGACCAGTGTAATAAGCAGAGTACTGGGCTCAGTGTTGGGCTCTCTCCTATTTCTGATTTTCATAAATTATATTAACGAGGTGGCCGACCGGGCTAGCCGAGTGGGTAAAGTACCTGCCCGGCAACCCAAAGGTCGCGGGTTCGATTCCCGCCTCGGGCTTGGATCAAAGTACTGCAAAAACCTTGGGAGGTGCAATATGGCCACAGAAGCCGATGCGCCAACAACTACAAAAAAAAAAAAAAAAAAAAATTAACGAGGTTATCCGAAGGAAGGTGTTAGAGTTTGCTGAAGATTTTAAGATGGGAAGGGTGGTTAACAATCCGAGCCAGGCTATGCTGCTTCAAAAAGACTTGGATCAGTTGCATATACGATCCAAAAATGGCAACTGAAATTTAATGCTTTTAATTGTAATGCTATGCATTTGGGGAACAGAGATCCTGGAATCACGTATGAGTTAGGAGGAGAGGAGCTAAACGTTGTTCAAACCGAAAAGGACTTAGATATTGCGATTCACTCTGACATGAAATTTTCCATGCAGTGTAAACAGGCGACCTGGAAGGCACACAATGTTCTGCCCATGATTTATAGTACTTTTGCTAGTTGGAAGAATAACGTTTTTATTTCTCGGTATAAGAGGAAGGTATTGTATTCGGGTCTGAAGACTGCACCTAAAAAAAAGAGAAAATAAAAAACCACGAAATTAGCTACTGGTGAGGGTTCAGTTAAGGAAGACCAGATTTAGGAAGAGATTTGTTCTCCCTCTCTTGTAGATGAGACAAGGACCAGGGAACACAAATATAAAATCTTCGGGAAGTCGGATCTCAGAGTTCAGCTGTGGGCAACGGTTTGTCCAACACGAATAAATTGCCTCCCAGCGTAGCAGAGGTAGTGATTCTGGCTGTTCAAAATGGAATTGCATGAATATTCATTTTATTCTATTTGTTATTAATTTTTTGGCTGATGCAGAAAATGGCCGCTTTCTTGCATCATATGGCTTTATTAATACTAAACTATTTTCTATAAATATTTGCATTAACAGCAACCGATAAATTTTATTTCCGTTTGTGCATTCTCTCTCTCGTTGACCATTGTACTTAGGTAGCGTGCCTATCAATGAATTACATGCACCTTCCCCGCAATGGCACTGGCGCCTTATTATTAATGGTTCTTTTAGCAACAAGACAGCCATGTACTTGTTAACAGAAGAGGAAATGACCCATTCATATCTCTGAGTGACATTTTACTTAACCTGGTATGTAAATCATTTCTCTCAAAAATAGTAAATTTTCTGTTCTCTTCTTCCTGTATAAAGTTCACTCACACATTTCATTCGTACAATTTGGAAAAGGTGGTAATGTGAAGAATATATGCAAATATGGCTCGGTGCAGAGAAGTTAAGGGATCATTCAAAAATTATGTGATGCAAGGAGAGAATTGAAGACAGAAAATGTTCCGTTGTATTGCAAGGGAGGGTGAGATTGATCGCACGAATCTTATGTGAGAGTAAATGATGGGACTGCTTTTGGCGTGTATAAAAAGTAATTTCCCCTCACTTCCTCCATTTTAGAATAAAATCCGACTTGCATATAGTGTCACATCGGGTTCAGAAACCTCCCCTTTTGTCTTCAAGACTTACTATTTGCTAAAAACCACGCGCGCGCACACACAAGGGGAGAGACAGAATAATGGAAACGCCTATAATAAGAGTTACAGGTATGCACTAATATGATGTTGGGCCGCTCGTTGCTTTTAAAACAGCTTGTATTCCACATGTAATAGACTGAAATAAATCTTGACCTGGCTTAAGAGGAATGTTAGACGATTCGTCATGGAACGGTTCAAGCTCCTTCAGTAAGGAAATCTGCTTCTCACTCTCCTCTCCAGATATGCTCACAGTGGCTCAATAACATTTAACTCTGGTGATTGTGCAGGCCACGGAAGATGCTTAGCCTCAGTTTCATGCTCCTCATATTAAGACTGGACACATTTGGCACTGTGTATTGGAGCATTATCATCTTGAAACATTGCATCATTTGTGGAAAACAATGTCTGCACCATCGGATGAACCTGTTCACTCAGAATATCAAGGTAATCAGTGGCAGTAATTGGCCGTTCAGAGTAATGGAACAATCTAAATAACACCAAGATACTGCTGCCCAAATCATTGTTGATCCTCAATGTTTGACGGTTGGCGAAAACAGTCAGGATGATACGCTTCCTTTGGCATTCGTCAAAACGTAAGCTCTTCCTGACGTTGGAAAAAGTGTGAATGATAATTTTTCTGAAATTATGACGTTTCTAATTATCAAGTGTCCAGTTTTTGTGCTCCTTACACCGTTGCATCCTCTTTCTAAAATTACTATCACTAAATAATAGCAACTCTGCCATAAATTTCAGCATTATGAAGTTCTCACCGAACTCTTTTTCTAGAAACTAGGATTAAGTTCTGCAGTCATTTTTATATTTTTGAGCTAGAGTCCTTTTCAGTCAGCTTCAATTTTCGCCATAATTCGTCCTGTCAGATTTTGTTTTCAATACCTGGTGAATATAGACATCACTTTCGATACAGTTTCTCTGGATACATTAAACAAATCAGCAGTTTTAGTCAAAGATGCCCTTACTAAACGTGCACCAACAGTTTGACCTCTTCAGAATTCAAACAGTTCAGTTATATTCTTCATGTACCTTTTTTTTATAGCACCTCTAAATAAACATCAGCTTTTATCATCTTTCCTTCATAGCACTATCTGCAAGAAACAAGAAAAAATCAACGCTACATGTTCATAAATACATCATACAGGCATTACAAAAACCACTATTTCATATTAGGTGTTTCCAGTATTTTGTCCACTCTTGGATATATACAATATATTTTATTAAAACCGCAAACATGAAAGGTATTAGAACCTGTAGTGCTTAGTTAGGCATGGGTTAAAGTTTGAGAAGACAATGAAGATACTTGTTTATATTAGACTTGAATTTCTGTAGATTGTAGTTGTCAGAAAATACATGTGGAGGAAGATTGTTTCAGAAAACAGAAAGGGAAAGGAAGAAAAGTTCCTTCTATGTGTTTGAAGTTGGACACTAAATGGATGTTACTGGTTGAGGCATGTGTTCGAACTGGTTTGGAAAAGAGAATTAGAGATGACAGTTCGGAAAAGAAAACATCTGTAGAATTCCATCATAGGACAGATTTCAGATCTCTACAAAAGAAAAGTAAAGCCAGGAACGAAAAAGAAAACCCAGTTTGTTTAGATGTACAAAAAGGAAGCAATATTTGTAATGTGCTTATGCTAAGAGAGATTAGAAGTCAGGGTAATAAAGATATTTGATCTTGTTTAGAAATCTGAGTGTTATCGAAGATAATCATAGAAGCAGTAGCCTCATTTTTGTGAGATGTAAGACAGAACTTAGTTTTAGAAGAATTGAAATTAACTAATTAATTATCTAATATTAATAAAATTAACAAACTCTGGTTTCTTGCACGTACTTAATCTGAATTTGAATATCGTCAAGACTGACTTATTTTTCACACCATGGCCGAGTTAGTCGGGCTCATACCAACATTGCACGATCCTCACTTCCATCTGGAAACTTGGGTTTTTTGTATCCAGCGGAATAGGCAGGCCTGCCACAGCATACATGGAATTTACAGACAATATATTGATGCCTTATAGCTCTACTTCTTTGGCACAAAAAAAAAACAAGCAGCACGCAGAAGACTATATGAAGATGAACGAAGGTTCTGTATGGTACTATAACGGTTTTCCGAATAAAATGATCTGTAAGTAGATCATTAATACAAATGAGTAGAGGGCGTAGTCAGTTACATGCTGATTTTAAATAAATAAATAATATTTTTGTTGGCCCACTTTGAAATTATTCTTCCAGACCATGTGTTATGTGTGTCCATGAGTTCATCTATCATTGCTATGAGTACTCGTGAGACGAATGTTACATAAATATTAAAAGGTGTACAATGCCTGTGTCAAATTTATTCAGGGACACTTGAATATCAGAATACTACATGGGCGTTAATTTTCACTCAAAGCTAAATGGTGGTTATCAGCTTCATTACTCAATGTTTGCATAAATCTCAGGAAAATTTATGACCTTTCTTGCGTGTCTGAGAAGCTGCTTTTCGACGACATTTCAGAAACAGTTTTCATATTTGCATAAATATTATTTCTCAATAGATGTAGGATTTATTTTCGCGTAATATGGCGTTAGTAATTACAGTACTAAGTACAGGTAACCCTCTTAAAACACGGTAGTTAGGTTCCCATAAAATCTCGTGTAGTGCGAAACCGTGTTATACTGGACTAAGAACCAATACAAAAAAGGGGATAAAGGGGATTATGTTCCAAAAACTAACAAAGATACATCATATAACTGTCATAAACTTAATTATTATTAAAAATAGTAATAACTGAACAAACGCCATACAAACTGTGATACATATATGTCAGATAATGTACGTTCATTTAATTTTCTTCCTCTTCATTCCTGCTAAGCACAATCAAACGAAAACGTTTTCTCTGTTTCAGAATATCTTCACCTTCTGAACTTTCTTTTGCAGCATCTAGATTTCGTGTATCTTGTGCTCTTTTAAAAAATCAGTTATCTGATTTTGCTTGACAGATCTTTGTAAAATTTAGGTTATGGATCTAAGCATTTTTGAAGCTCCCTTTTGAACTTTGTGCTTCTTTCTGTCGAAGGATTTGCATTTTCAAAAAATAAGATTCTAATTGCTCGGCTAAGTTTATGCCTTCCCGTATGCTTTTTAGTGTCTTCAGAATTTTCATCTGCGTTATCATCCTCTAAATTGATTTGGTTTACCTCCGATGCCTCCATCACTTCAATAGAATTGGAATCATTTTTTTCCAAATTCCATTGTAACGATTTTCTGATGTATTGAGTTTTAAAGATAGATATATAATGCCTTGATAAAGGTAGATATAATCTAATCGCTGAAGAAGTTATATTAAGTGGTAGGAACATTACTTCAACGTTTGGATGGCCTGGCGCGTTATCCAATAGTAACAAAACTTTGAAATCTAGATTTTTCCACATCTGGTACTTCAATTTATATTGAATTCATTGCACGAGGATTAGAGGATCTATAAACTAACATAAGTTTTATCATGTAATCGCCTAGTGCGTTACTGCACATAAGTAACGTTATAGGATCTTTTCATGCTTTAAAACCTGGTGCAGTTTTCTCTTTTTTTTGAAATAAACGTTCTGTTGGGCATTTTTCCACCAAGGACCTGTCTCATCGGCATTGAAAACTTGATGTGGTGTATATCCGTGCTCTTCAATAATTTTTTGAAATTCCTCTGCATACTTCTTGGCAGCTTCATTATCAGCCGATGCACTTTCCTCTTGAATTGTTATGTTTTGTTATGAGAAGCGGTTTTTAAATCGCTCAAACCAACCTTTATTGGCAACAAACTACGGGTTAACAGAAGATTCGATTCTTAATTTTCTCTTAAATGGTTATAAATTTTTAGTGCCTTTTGTTTAATTGCATTACCGTCTAATGGGATCCGTTTTTTTACTGCTATTGTCAATTATAATTTTCTGTTTATTTTCTTTATGGTCCGGATTGTTGCTTCTTTTAAATTTAAACTTTTTGAAGTGTGTGAAACCTTTTCCCCTTTTGTAAGACGATTTGGATTTTAAAATATGGGGTTGTCCCTTTTTTCTCTTTTTTTTGCATAACGGCTAGCTAGTCAACAACGGAAATTCACAAAAAAACAATAGAAATGTTGAAAAATTACATCCAACATAATGGCAGGGTTTTCCCCCGCACAAAAGCTCAAAAATACCCCGTTATGCGAAGTTGGCTGCAAGACTTGGGTTGTGTGTAATTACGAACGCCGTCTTTCACCTATTATTCAAATACCTTTATCACTAAAGTCAAGCGCATTAGTACTTCGGTCCTGGTGGTGCCTTTTAGGGAAGTTCCTTACATGTATAAGGCATTGGTCAGGCCACACCTTGAGTACTGTATACAGGTCTGGAGGCCTCATTTCAAGAAGGATGCAGAGCTGCTGGAACGAGTACAGAGAAGGGCAACAAGATTACTGAATGGAACAAAGGGTTGCTCTTACGAAGAAAGGCTTAAGTTTTGCAAATTACAGAGTCTGGAGACTAGGCATCGGCGAGGTGATCTGATAGAGGTGTATAAGGCTTTGAATGGCTTGAGCATGCTCAATGCCGATGGGATTCTTCCTCTCGCTCAGAATAATCACCTGAGAGGGCATAAATTCAAATTGAGGAAGGACGGATGTCGGATAGATGTGCGGAAATTTGCCTTTAGCCAGCGGGCAGTTGGTTTGTGGAATAGACTTCCATCACTTGTTATTGAAGTTGACAGCCTAAACAAATTTAAGGCTTAGCTGGACAGGTATTTTGAACGAACGGAGGGTTGAAATGGGAGTAGTGGTTGTGCTTTTTTTTTTGGCTGATGCTGAATAAGCTTGCTTTCTTGCATCATATACCTCTACTAATGCTAATGCTAATGTCCATCACTAAAGTCAAGATGTTTCTCACAATCGCATTTTATTTCTGCATATTGATCCAATTATTTACTTCGCTCAACCGTTAATCGCTCTGATTTGTTGACCTATTTATTTTATGTAATATATCCTTCCCCAATGTAGTTTTCGTTCATTGTGAATCCATAACGTATACATTAAAAATTGTTGTTTTCTATATTTATCAACGATATTGATGACATCAGCCATAATGTCCAAGTTTTCAGATGATACAAAGGATGGCAAGGTTGTTAATAGCAGTAATGGCATTGTGCTACTGCGACAGAATCTAGAAAATTTGGGCAGATGGGCAACTGAAGTTTAACATTGACAAATGCAAAGTACTGCATATGGGTAGAAGTAACCCCAGAGAAACGTACCAACTGTGTGGTACTACACTTAGAGTGGTAGAAAATGAAAAAGACCTGGCTGTAATTGTGCAGCCAGATATGAAGTTTTCTGAGCAGTGGAGACAGGCTGCCAGAGCAGGCCATGGGGTATTTATTGTCAATGGTCTACAGGAATTTTGCTAGTAGGGATAAGAAGGTGATTAACCCTTTGTATAAGGCAACGGTCAGGCCAAACCTTAAGTACTGCGTACAGGTCTGGAGGCCTCATTCTAGGAAGGATGTAGAGTTGCTTGAGCGTGTACAGAGAAGAAAAAGGTTGGTGAAAGGAATCAAGGGGTGCTCTTAACAAGAAAGGCTTAAATTTCGAAATTGCAGCGGCTGGAGACTAGGCATCTGCGAAGTGATCTGATTGAGGTCTGAACAAGCTCAATGCTGATGGGATTCTTCCTCTTGCTCAGATTACGAATCTGAAGGGGCATGTATTAAAATTGAGGAAAGACTAGATGTGCAGAAATTTGCCTTTAGCCAGTGGGTAGTTGATTGCTGGTATCAACTTCCACGACAGATAGAAGACAAACTTCTGTCTGTCGTGGAAGTTGATAACTTAAAAAAATTCAATGAAGAACTGAACAAACCTTTAGAGCGAATGGATGGGTGAAATGGGAAGTGTTTTTTTTTTTTTTTTTTTTGCCTGATGCTGTATATGCTTGCTTTCTTTCATCATATGCCTCTACTAATGCTAATGCTAATTTATAGTTTTCGAAAACAAAGCTATAAGTTTCTAATGTATACATTGTTGATTCGCAATGGGGGTTAAACCTGCTCTGAAGATGGGTGTTTTAACAATTAAACTGAATTGTTTTTCATATTTTTCCCTAACTTTTGTGACCTATCACGTGCATTACAAGAATTATGTGTTCGATGTTACTTGTTTAAGGATGTTTCGAAATGGTCGAGCGACATTTCATTCTATCAAAACAGTTAGATTAAATATATGCAGAATTTTTGTAGAATCAAACCAAATAAAGATTGAAAAACACTCTACTTTCCACGCCTTGTTCGTTTATAGCTGTCATCATTAGGAAATATATGTAGCCTAGCCAACACCCTCTGAAAGGAATCGATACTCTCTCTCTCTCTCTCTGCTCCAAAAGAAGTCACAGGGTCTCTCTCGTGTATTGCAATAAACCATTACAATGTAGTCAGGCAGAGGTGAAAAAAAAATATAATCGATATGAACTCTCCTACTCGTATAGCAACTAATTTTGCTTCAACTTAAACTAAAATTCATTTTTGGTATATTGTTTCTTTCTCCCCGCCACCACTTTGATCTCTTTAGTTTAGTTTTGCGGAGAGCTTCCAGAGAATATTTCCTTCTTCATTCATACCAAGTCCACTGTTTGCTGCGGAATAATCAGCATGTAAATCGACAGCTTTGCTGTGATAATTATTATTCCCCAGAAGTAAAATTATATGTAATAAACAAGCACTGTATATGCATGTTAATACAAATACAGTGAATTTATATAAATTATTAGAATATATATACAGTACAAGTATAAGCAGTCAGTTAACAAGACGTGCACATAAGAATTTTGTACAGGGAAACAATTTATGCCACAGAATATTGATTACTGTAAATTTTATTTGTTCATTGGATTTCTTTCCAGTTATTCTGATTTTGTTAACGTAATCTTATATATATGGATTATAAATATATGAATTCTACGGTATCCGCTCGCTGACGGTTTTTGTTGATGTTTAAACACCTCTCAGTTGTTTCATCCATGAAATATTTTGAGTAAGCATGTCCTTAATGCATTGAAATTCTGGTGGTAACTTGGGTTCGTTTTAGTGTTCACTTGCAGGACGCTGCATGATATGGGCTAGTACGGTATTGCAGCGGTCCACAAGCCACTAATCACCGACAAATTACACTGTCTCGTTTAATGTAGGGTCTTCGGTAGTAGACCACCGGAGACCTGTGCTTTGGAGTGAACGAATCACGATGCATGGTCTACCAGTCTGGCGGTCGTGGCGAATTCTCTGAGAAAGCTACCCTGGACTGTATCGTCCTAACAATGAAGTTTAGTGGAGGCAGCATGATGGTCTGGAGCTGTTTTTCATGGTTAGGCCTTGAACCATTGGTTGCTTTGGACAAACCATGTTAATAGGATCTATCTAGACATTCCGAACAATAAAAGAATACTACGTTGCTGCAGCACGTGGGGAAAAGCCCATACTGTATCAGCTAGACGTGGCTCCATGTCATACTCCTCGAATTGTGACAGACTGGTTTAAGAACACGAGCGTCGAAAGTTGGGTTGGCCAGCCCAGAGTGCTGATCTGAATCCTCAAGAGAATCTCCAGATGAATTGGATTGACCGATGCATTTGAGAAGAGACAGCAGAAAAAAGAATAGGGCTGAACTAGTAACCGCTTTGAAAACCGAATGATGTTTCAAATGAACCATCATTCGGAATGAACGAAATCGGAGGATATTTTAAAAACACTGGCGGAAAGTATTCCACCGAGACTAGAGGCTGTTATTAAAGATAAAGGTTTCAGCACACGTTATTAGTTTTTCTGCAGATAAAGGTTATTTGTAGATATGCAGGTTGTTGGTGGTGGTATAGGGTTTTTAGGAGCATCATCAACTAGGGCCATATTGCCCGTGTATACTGTCTAAATTGCGTGTGTTCTGTGGTTGATTTTTTGTTTTCTTGACGAAAATCCCCGAGTTTCCGGAAGGGGATACTACCCTCGCCTAAGACCGACTAACTTAACCACCTTGTGAAAAAGGCCCATAAAAATTGCTCACGTCATTGACGGGACTCGAATTGGGTCGTTTCCATCCGGTATGGGGAGAACAACCTTTCTGAAAACTGTGCTACCCACGAGGGCAATATGCAAGTGTTCGGATATTAATGAGGGTTTAGCGTAGTTTAGTCATTGAAGAAACAGGTATTTGTACCTTTTTTTTTTTCTTTAGCGGTAAGAAAATTTGCCGAATTCATTTACAGTTTACTCATCTGTTTGATGTTCTTTATTACAATTTAGGCGATTCTCATCAGATAGATGAGAATGAGACGAAGCAGCAAGTACAAACTTATCTTAATAAACTTTCACTCATAAATTGAAGGAAGCATGCAATGTTTAAGATCTTTAATTATTCAATAATCTGTTGTCGACGATTTTTCCTTAATCACTCTTTCTTTTATTTTATTTAATCAAATATACATCAGGGACAAATTTAAGCACAAGAACGATAAGCGAAAGCTTTCATTCCTAGCATTTAGGGAACACTCAAATTACCATATACAAAGTACAAATGACAGTAAAGCATTCATTTAAAATGAATTTCAAAGCTGTTGTTTCATTAAAGAAATGGCTCATTATGTATTGTGGAAGTAAAAATACTAAATTTCCAAAAATATCTAGCATGAAGAGATTTATATAATATTTAATAACGTGTCGGATCACCTTTGGTCTTAAATACAAACGGTATCCTCGTCACTATACTCCGAACCAATTTTCCATAAGAGGAAGGCAGTAGTTTGGGTCCAATTACTCCTTCAACACAGCGGTCATTTCAGCTACTGATTTCTGTCATGTTGGCATGGCCGAAAGCCGGCGTTCCAGTTCCGAAAGATGTTCAGTGGGCTTAAGGTTGGCGATCCGGGCAAGACAGTGAAGCTTTTATACGCCGATGTCTTAAAAACAAGTCACAACAGGCTATGCAGTATAACGTGGTGTATTTTCATGCTGATATAGAAATGGCATTTCTCCATTATGCTATGCCACAGCAGTGTAAGAGGAGTGGAACTATCCAGAATGCCAGTGTAATGTATGGTATTCATTATTTCAGGATTGACAAGCAATAGTCTCAGTTCAAACCACAAGAAATAGTATTAGAAGTGAAAATGATGCTTGGGTGCAACCTTATAAAGCATTAGGCAAAAAAATCGACCTTTTATAAGTCCCCTCTAACAATTTGTCTAATCTTTCCTTAAATATATCCAAACTATCCACAACATCAAACAGAAATTTATTCCAATAATCGGTTATTCTGACTGAACTCGGACCATTTTAAACCACTAAGTGGAGTACCTCAAGGCTTTATGTTTTCATAAATGATCTTCATTCTTTCATCTGCACCTCCAATTTTCAAGTTGCACTCTATGCAGAAGATCTTAAGATCTACTCAGCAGTGAAGGAAATTACCAATTCTCAACAGCTTCAATGCGCCCTCAATAAATTCTCTCGTGGCTATCTCTGAATGGCTTTTCTGTTAACCCCTCGAAGTGCAAAGTAATCTCTTTATCATCCTGTAGATCTCCACAACTAATAAATACGGAGTACACTATTAACTCTGTAGTCATCGAAAGATGTGATCAAGTTAACGACTTGAGAATTCTCTTCTCGCAGTGCTAAATTTGATGTCCATGTCCTTAAAATCACAAGGAAAGCAGATACGCTGTTACCCTTTATAAAACTATTTTTCTGCCAATCCTTGAATTCAGCTCACTCACACAAAGACGTTAATTAACAAAATTGAAGCAGTCCAAAAAAATTTTGTTCGTTACCTTACTTTCCGTAATCCTCTATTTTATCACTCAGTGTACTATGAATCGCTGTGTGATTACTTTCATCTGAGGCCTCTGTGCACTAGAAGAGTTATTGCTGACATCACCCTTCTAGCCAAAGTAATCACTGGAACTTATGAAGCATCTGATATCCTTAGTAAAATCAACTTCCATGCTCCTTGTAGACGTCAGGAATCTTACGCTGTTTCGCCTTGACTCTGCGGATACTGACTTTATGAAATTCAGTCCACTGAACATAATCAGCAAATGACTCTCTCATTAACTTTTTTGACAACTCCCAATCACTGATGAACTCCATCCACAAGTTTTCTTCCTCTCTTAAATTGCAAAGCGACCAGCTATCATCTAATTATTGTAGTTTATTATTATTATTTGTTTTACTATTTTCTACTATCCGATTAATTAATTTATTATTTGTTTTACCGATAACTTAACTTAATGCATACCTGTTTTGTACATATGATTTTAATGTTTGAATCTATATCAATGTTTATCTTCCTGTTTATCTTTCGGATTCATCATTGTTCTGTTCTCAGATACACCGTTAATGATTACCTGTTATGTATCTTGTTATTAATAAAATATGAAAATAAAAAACTAGAAGAACCCGGCGTAACGTACGCCATCAGCATCATACTCGTATAACTCAACAAATGGGTTAAATTGTCGCAGCATCTCGTCCAGTTGTTGCATTACTTCGGCCATACACCCTTTGTTTGATTGTATTTCAAGCCGTTTTGGTGTTGCTTCAGCAAAATCGAAAATATAAAGTTGTCTATATCCTGGTTTATTTGCCTCGTTTGGATATAGCGGTGAGACCAAATGGTAAATCTGGCCGTGTATTCTAAAACAGTATGGACCATTTCCAGGTGGTCATTGAATCTTTGTGCCCATTGATGCGAACGCCATTGCTGAGTTGTACTCTCGTATGTGGTTTCTGTAGTTATTTGCTTCACGTGTATCCCCTGTAAGCAGCTCTCGTAATAGAGTAGGTGTCTCAGACAAGTAAAACCTTTTCATCATGACAGCATTTAGTGTATTTATTCGATGTGTTTAACTCATGTCCCCAATATCTTGCATTGCAATACTCACAGTGGTAACACATATTCCCTATGTCATGCTCTTTCACATTAATTACAGCTTGTTGATTATTCGCATCTGGTACTTCTATTTGATTAGTCCTACCGAGTTTCGCCCGTCTTCTCATTTCCAATTTTATTTTTCTTTCTTCGATGTTTTCTGTCCGTCTTCGTAGTCGTAGAGTCTCGTTTCGATCTACTAGATCTCTCCTCTAATGTTTCATTTAACATTTCTTCTATATTTTCTCAAAGTTCAGCCATTTTTATACTTCTTAAAACTTAGAACGATTTATTAAAATTTAAGACAGATAAAATAGACAGTTAAAATCAACATACATCGATAGCTTTCAGGCATAGGTTGCCTTTCTTCAGCCGAAAAACGTTAGCATAAAAATTAATAACGGGTGCTAGCAACAATTAGCAGTTGTCGCCAGCTGCTAATTGTTGGGCAGCATGGTTCCCTTATGTGTGCTCTCCGAAAAAGAATAAAAATACCATCAGATTTTAGTATACTCAATCCGTTTAAAGCCTTGACCGCTTCAGTCAGGTGATCCCGTAGGCGCCTTTCCAAACGCTGAAATTTGTTATTTGGAAACCTTTACAATTAGTCTTTTGTGGTAAGAGTACCCCTTTGTGTCACTAACTAATTTTCTTGCTCTTCTCTAAATGCAATCGAGCAATTCCACATCCTTCTTAAAATGAAGCTTCCAGACCTGCATGCAGCTCTCAAGATACATCCTGACCATTGCCTAATGCAACGGGATAATCATTTTCTTGTCCCTGCTTTCAAAATGTCTATATATCATTGATAGAACTCCATGAAAATGTCTTAGTAGTCTGTCTGTACTGCTCAGAGAATTTCAGGTATGTAATAACACCATTTTGGATTCATCACCGAAATGGTATGTTATTCTCATATATATTACCTTGCATTTATCAATGTTCAACCTCAATTGTCACTGTTTGGCCTATCTCTCCATTTTGTCTAGATCTTTTTGTATCAGTACGCCTTCATCCCGTCATTAATCTGCTTCCATTTGCAAACTCAGACAATAAGCTGGATATACTTTCATCAAAATCATTAATAAATTTTGAACAGTAAGGGGCCCAGCATTGAACTCTGATGGACACCACTAATAAGATTAGACCAAGAAAAGCAGTGGCCATTTATAACCACCCTCTGGCTTCAGCACTCAACCATCCATTTATCCATAGCAGGAACTTTCTCCTAATTTCCACTCTGCTCCAATCTGTACAGCAGTCTTTCGTGTAAAAGATGTCAAAAGCTTTACTAAAATATAAGTATATAAGATTATAATTACTATTGACATCCAGTCCCTTAGTTACTGCATCGTAATAGCTAATCAGGTTGGTCAGATAAAATACTCCTTAACAAATCCACGCTATAATTGCCATATAACGGCATTCTTGTCAAGATGATCCTTCATTACTTCTTTAACCATTAACTCTATCCAAAAGTTACAGGTGTTAATTACTAACTACGCCCTTTACTCCCCCCTCCCCTTTGTCCCTTTGTGAATAAGAGAAATATTTGCATACATCTCCAATCTGTTGGATCCTCCCTGGTCCCAAGGATGCTCTCAACATTATAGCCAAAGATTTTCTTATCCTTTTTGCCGCTTCTTTTAATATAATTAGATACTGTCAGCCCGGAATACCTTATTTACTTCTAGCTTTAGCAATTTCTCTTCTACTTTTTCCTCATTTATCATAAAATCATTTAACTCCCAGTTGGAAGTTAGTACTCTTCAGGTATTTCCATCTCCAAAATCTTCTTTACGTGTAAATGTATAGGCAAAATATTTATTCAGCAACCTGAACAGGACCATCAATATTTATGCCATTCATCTAGTGGACTAATGTGCTTCATCCTTTTCCTTCTAGTTGTCATAAGCAAAGAATTCTTCGCTGCTTTTCTTTTCATTCTTAGCCAAAGGCTTCTCATAATCTGCCTTAGTTGCTTAAATCCGTCAGTAATGAGTCAGCGTGAGAACGGGTATAAAGAAGTCGTACTAGTCCGAATGTGGATAGGCCACACACACGCGCGCGCACCTAACACATCTATATTTGCTTGCGGACATTGATCCACTGCAGTGTACAAACTGCAACACCCATCTTACAGTCCAGCATGTACTCATCGATTGTTCCTTATACAATCGTGACCGAGAAACTAATTTTACATCATTTTCCACAACGAACACCTCTCTCAGCATTGCTTGCCACCTAGCAGATACGCCACACGTGGCCAAAATTTTGATCTGATTATCAGCAGTGATACTTCACTGCATAAAGGATCACTGTTGATAATCAGATCAAGAGGATTGCCTTTTCTTATTGCCACTCTAACGCGTTGTTGTATAAAACAGTCATCCAGTATATCCCGCATATTTCTGGTGCTGTGTGAACGACCAACTCTAAGTTCCGGTCAATATTTGGAAAGTTAAAATCCCCCATTATAATGCATTTTCCCAATTATCAGTAGTGCTTGGATTCGTTTGGCAATATGTTATCATGCGCTATGTCCGCCTGGTTATCTACCCATGAGCCTTCATGATTCAGACCAGCAGATTTCATAAACGAATTAAGAAGGAAAGTTTCAGCCATAGGAAGAACTCTCACAGTTGAATGGCATGAAATTTAACACTACAGAGATAATCCATTATACTTTCCAATAAGTTCAATCGAATGAAATAGCATCCAAATCGAAAAAAAACTTAAAAATCAGATAGTCATCCTTTATTGGAGGAAAAAGTACTATAGAAACGCTATTTTCCAGATCAGCTATGCAACAAAATAAGAGGAGGGCTTTTGTCATTTTTATTATTAATATTATTAAATTAATGTTTATTTCTATAAAAGGTTTCACCCTGAACGAACAGGCATAAGTTATTGGTGGGCGTACATTTACGGGCGTTGATTTTGACATCTAACATAAAAAAAAGAACCTTCATTAAATATGAATGCTGGCAAAGACAATTTAGAAAACAAAATCATCTAGTGCAACGCCCAGTATAATGGGCGCTTCTTGGGGTTTGGAGGACGCTTCTTATTCGTGGTTATAGTCTTCAGCTGCCTGAAATTGATCGAGTGGATATGTCTCACTTAGTATATTCCTTATATCTGTCTTCTTGCAAAACCTGTTTGAGTTGTGGACCAGGATGTTAAAAAAGCTTTATTGTACTAGCTGGGATCGTTTTCTTCATTTACGACAGCTTGTTTGGGATGAAACGTGAGAGAAGTCTTACATCGACTCAATTTCTTCCTGCTAAAACGATCTGTATCAAAGTTTATCAGACTAGAATGGTCAAACCTTCCTTGAGCAGTTTGGCAAAGGTGTGTGTGTGTGTGTGAAGATTCTTTTCCCCTATCAGCACCATGAATTAAAGTTGTGTACTAATGTGTGAACACATGTTTTTATTATTATTATAATATTATCCTCGTGAGTAGCGCAGTTGGTAGATTCGCCGGCCTCCCCACCCAGGGTGAAAAATACCCGAGTTTCAGTTCCGTCGATGACATGAGGAATTTTTATGGGCCTTTATCTCAAAGTGGCTGAGTTAGTCGAGGCTATCGTGGTTTTTTCTCCCGGCAAACAGAAAATCGAACACATTTTAAAATTAAAATTTTTATTTTAATTTTAAACTTCAGACTTGAAATTTATAAATGTTAAACTGTTGCTAGCATATTTGCTATGTACAAAATAATCCTCTCTTATAATGCCTTTTCCATTTTCATTGATGCTTATTTATATTTGTCATTATATTTCTGTTATTATGCAGTTTTAGGGGACTACATTATTCCTTTATATAATCAATAAGCAGAATTTATCCCTTCTTTAATTATTAAGGGCTACTTCTTTCTGCAGTGCGAGTGATTGAGAGGAGGGTGGACTGTAAATTCGATTAAAGATTTCAAACCGAGATAAAACACTGCATCCAAACCTCAGAAAAATCGGCGCATCGTTAGTAATTAAGAACATCTATAATTATAGTCTGCCTCCACCCTATTCTCTACTTTCGTCTGCTGACTTTATATCGGTTTGACCTAAAAACGAAAATTACGGTGCTAGTAAAAATAATCTGCGGTGATGCAAAGTAAAGAAGAAAATCACTGTCGCAGACCTACATAGGCGTGACGAAGGAAGACAACTAAATTTATACCGAACACTATTCACTAAACAGTATCTTTCTGGTATGGGAATACTGGACAAGAGTAGGCCATTATTTGGATGTGAATGTACTCTGAAAGGACAGAATTCATGGGATACTAGGTTTGTGGGCAACGCGACGCTGTCACCCCTCTCACTAGTGAACGAACCCGCCGCTTGGCAGGTATATAGGTACACTGCATTCACGTAGACGGTAATCCAATGTTAGTATGGATAAACGTCGTGAGTTACCGACTTTGAAAGAGGGATGATAGTGGGTGCCCGATGCATGGGTCACTCTATCGCGGGGGTTGTACAGAAATAGCACTTTCCCTATTCGATAGTATCAAGAGTGTATCGGGAATATGCCATTTCCAGAATAACATCTCATCGTGGACAGTGCTGTGGGCGGAGAATGATGGTGGATGGACGTGACTTCGACGTCTTTCTCGAATTTTTTCAGCCAACCAGAAAGCGACAGTGGCACAAATCACCTCCGACTTCAACGAGGGAAGTGCCAGAAACGTCTCCACAAAGACCATCAGGCGATCATTAGCCGCAATAGATTATGGGAGCCGCCCACCCACCAGAGTATAGGAATACTCTGGTGGGTCGGCGTTGACTCGGATCACTTTTCTGTATTGGATCGAAACACTGCATTTCAATAAACCCTAGATTTAACAATTTCGTTATGGAACATTTTATGAGGGAAAGTCCTCTCCGATAAATCCGATTTTCTCCTGAACCTTGGGGGAGGGAATTCTCCAAAGTTTCCAGTATATAATACTGAATAGAGTAGAGTGTGTCGTGGCGTATATTAGCAAAGGAAACTTTGAATAAAGTATATTCAAATAGCTCTCAAGTATCCACGCTGGAGGTTGCTCTCTGTTTGTTGTTTGCTTGTTATTTGGTTTTTAGGAGCATTAGCAACTAAGGCCATATTGCTCCGGGGATATGCGGTGGTCATTCCCTGACCTTTCCGCATCTTCCGTATTTGGTGGCGACGGGCTCGAACCCCGGTCTAATCAAGAAGCGTGTGCTACGCACTGCTGCTCCATCCCACCTGGCTACGGAGGCGCCTGAGATGGCTCTCTACTCTTTAACATGATCGTCAGGCTGATGTAAGATGATGAGGAACATCTTGGCTCCCTGGTATTCTGTTGTGAAAATATTTTAACTAATTATAAATAGTTACGCATTGATCACTCTAGCCGAGTGATCAAAGCGAGAGTACAGAATTATATGCGCTTGTCTGGCCATGGTTGAAATTCATGCGACTACTAAACACAGTGTTCTTGTATTCTCCCTATCTTGTAAACGTCTCTGATCTCTATGTGATCATTCCGGAGTATAGACAGAAATTTTAATTTATTTTTAAGTGCTGCTATATTACTCGCTCTATATTACAGCTACGTGTAATATTGAGTGAGTAACGTTCGCACGGAAATAATGAATGTAAAAGGCTCGATGAACTTCTACATTCACCATTTCCTTGCGACTGCAAAACAATTTATGAAAAAATTGTCACAAAAGTGGCTGGTGTACAGATTCTAACGATGGATGCATTCTCAGATCTCAGGCTATTCCTTCAGTATTCGATAAGTCGTGCATTAAAAATAATAGCATTTCTGCTACCCTCACTGCACTTCTGCATCACTATTGCACGAAGCCAGCTGGAACTTAGAAAGCGTCTGAAATTAAATATTAATTTCGAATTCTAGAATCATTAGAAGATTTTTATCTGTTTTAAATTGTTCAGAGCATTGCAACCGATAGCATGAAGTTGGTAGCAGATAAGAGAATAAAATATGCACAACGAACGTATTTTCGTGACCACTTCTTGTCTTGGAGGTTAGTATAGGAGTAGTGCGTGATATCCTTTTTTTATTTTATTACTATTTTATTTTTTCAGCGCTTAAATTTTGAATTATAGGTGAGCAGTGTGCTGCAGATGTTTGCTAGTACTTCACCTTGCTGATCAGAAATGATTGATACATTCTTTCGACGAGTAATCAGTATGCATAAAGTCAAACGTTTCAAAAAAACAAGAACTGTACAGATTTGTACACCTACTATCTAGGCATTAAGCGATGTATATTTGCGTTTATTTTCTTTTAATCGATAGGAAATATGGATTGTGTTGCCTTTGCTCTTCTATCGCATGAATGTAGGACTGGAGAATGGGTGAAACACATTTTCAGCTGATTTATCTTTTTAATCTTTTTAGTTGCATATCTAATAACAAATTTGAGCAGTAGTATTAACTTTAACTAAAGTTAATAATAGGACTGAGACTTGCACATTAAGAAAAACAAATAGACAAAGTTTAGAAAAGCTTTCCATTTGGGCCACTGACCACCTAATGCAATTTATCTAACTTTCTGGAAACTCCACCCCTCCACCCTCGTACTTTCTCTGGCAGCAGCTTTGGATCCACCCATTGGTACTGCTAGACCGACTACGAATAGGCCACAAACATATTTTATCTGCTTTCTGGTATTAATCCACCATAGTGAAAAACTGCAACACCCAGCTCACTGTCCAACTTGTACTCATGGATTGCCCCAATCAAATACAGTAGTGACTGACAAGCTATGTTTACCTCTTTTTCCACGACGAACGCTTCTTTCAGTATTGCTGACCTCCTAGCAGATACACCACACGTGGTCAAAATTTTTGCTTTTCTCAAACAGATACAACTGTACAACGCAGTGTAAACTTGAACAACATTTATACGGATAAAACTATGTATTTAGGATTATAGCTAGTCGCATTATGGCCTTGTTGCCCTTGCGCTGTAAAGCCTATAAACAAACTTCGGTACTGCATCGTAACCATGGGTCGAAATGCTAAATCTTAAGAATAGAGTACTTGTTAATAAAATATCTTATTAATAATCAAGCATGTACATCACAGAACTAGAAAGGGGTCTGGCGCGCTCCACTGCCTTCCTTGCCTTCATCATAACATTTTTCCTAACCTCTTCTCCTCCTGGAATTATGTAATTTGTGAGCAGCCCTCCTCACTGGCCTGTTATCATTAAATTCATGTATGTAATAATTATTAATTCTACCCATAAAGTTTCAGACTTAGCCATTAGAACTGTTTAAAGAAGAGTGAAAGGTATAATACGGCCACCGCAGACCTTGTGCCATAAAACACTTTAAATAATCAACTTTATTGGGCATTTCCCAATGAGCGATGCATTTGATAACCAATAGAGCATATTCATAAATAAATAAACCGCCCTTTCCGTGCTCTCAGATATTTCCTTTAACAGCTACAAACATTATGTCATTTCCCACATATGACACATGAAGGTCGACCCGGTCTGGCGACATTCTTGACATGTGAAAACGTGCTTGTTGTTGGAAGCATTTGGATAACTGGAACGCACAAATGGAGTGAAACCTTACTGAATACGTTAAAAGATCAAACTGGATCGATTGGAGAAATGGCAGAAAACTTTCCTTTTTTTTGTACTGTGTTTATTGAATTGTCTATTGTGTTAATGCAGTTGGTAACAGGCCAGTCTTTGTAAATCTACCCAACTTTCTTTTATGAACAGAAGAGATAAAAGGCGGCTATGGATCAATGTTGTGTTCAGCTCTGCTTTTTTGCTATATGTACTGTTTTCTAGGAAATCATGTGATTATTTTTGCCATTTCTTTTCAAACTTCACGTTTTTTGTTATACAGTATTTTATTTTTGTATTCGTATTCACAAAGATCTCATAACGTAATGTATTCTTGACAAAAAAAAGCTTGACTTGGTTTTGGAAACACCCACTGCACTCTATTTTTAGTAATCATCACGAAGTAGATATCAGCGTTCAGTTGTCATTATTCTTCAATCCATCTGAATGCTTTCAGGCAGTTCATTGACACACTACACATGGACCAAAATCCACTCAATGTCTAGGTTACGTACCTGAAACTCCAGGCCATGTCGTTCTCGGCAGTAATCCTTCAATTTTGGATAGACCTCTTCCATGAGAGCATTTCGCTCCATCGACATATCTGAAAAAGGCAAAAAAGAAGAAATAGAAGATAACTATAATAACAGCATGAAAACTGATCAATATCTTCAATCAATTATTGCTGGACTGACATTTGCGTGATTACAGTAGTTAGCTTGATAAAAATAATAATAATGAAGACTCTTTGGAAATCTGATTTAGGATTTTCTTACATAAAACAGTAATAGGAATAAAATAAAGCTAAATATGTCAGTGCGATCTCCTAGTCGAAGAGTGCACAAAAATCAGAGGCAAAATCTTAAAGATAAAGAGAAATCCTGCTGGAAAGTCTTTATTTCAAATTAGAGGTGGAGGAAAGAAAAAAAAACTAATTTATTTCATAAATTTGGGACAGTGCCTTTTTAAATAAGAATTATCAACTCTACTGATCATTACTGAATTCATTGTTATGGGGAAATTGTGATTTCGGTAGAATTTTAAATCTAATTGGTAGAATGAACTAATTGTAAACTCTGATAGATACAAGATCAGAGGATTATCATGATGACCTTAAGTGCAGGTGCTGAGTTTCTTTATTGGTCCACAAAGTGCTCTTTTCCTTTGGGTCCCTGAGCTCAGGGCCCTAGTGCAGCTACACAGCCTACATAGGCTAATATGCCACAAAGTGCTCTTTTCCTTTGGGTCCCCGTGAGTTCAGGGCCCTAGTGCTGCTACACAACCTACATAGGCTAATATGCACTTACAAGGTATTTACCATTTATAAATTTTATTCTATAATTTATTAATACATTTTATATATCCTCTTCTCAGAACTTTTTGACCACGTCTCGTAGATAGTAACTTTCCCAACTCAGTTTTCGAAAGAGTTGAGTTAATATTGTTAACCTAAATGCAATCGTATTTGGAGAGCCCAGTGTTTTATCCATTAGCGCTATTCGGAAAACATATTTTTGAACTAAATTCAAATGAACCTATTTCGCAAAAAACATAAATAAAAAGTTTTCAGTACTTCTCAATATAATTGCATATAAAGAAATAGCTATTTTGCAGTACCATTACCTTCAATTTCATTGCGAAAACCTGCCGGAAAGGGTCCGGCAGGTTCTCACAATGAAATTGAGAAAGAGGAAGAAGTTGACATACAGTTGCCCTTGGTCGAGTCACTGACAAGAGCACAAGGAAGCATAAAGTACAAGGTCTGTATAAAATTAATGCGACTGATTATCTAAAAAAAATTATTGTAAATTTTCTGCAACTGAAGGTTTCAAAGTAGCTTCTTTGGGAAGCTATAAATCTCCCCTGGGATCAGTGCTGGAAGTCTTCTTCTGTGAAGTCCTTCAGTGCATCGGTTACGGCGCTTTGAATGTTGTCGATCATCCCAAAATGATGACCTTTCAGGCGATTGTTGATCTCTGGAAAAAGATGGTCTCATGTCAATTGGGGAGTACGATGGCTGCGGAAGAACAGGGATTTCGGCGTTTTCAGGTCGAACGCACAGAACCTTTTTCCATAGTCGTTCAAGGATTTCTCGGTAGAAAGTTTTACCTTGAAGTAGAAACTCTTTGTGCACCACTGCGCTGTAATAATAATAAATAGATGAACATCGATTTCATTCTACATTTGCTCATTCGTGATTTCTTCGGGCGTCTCGAATTTGTGGCGTGCCATTCTTCACCCTGTCTATTTCTTTCCGGATTGGACTCAAGAGTCCATGTTTCGTCACCTGTTATTACTCACTGAAGGAGCTAATCATCTCCTTAAACAATATTTTCTTCCTGAGTGTTATCCATACAGAAATAAAGCGCACTTTTTATACCACGATAAATAATTTTATTAATTATTTATCGTGCCCGTTCATTAAAATTATAATTTTAATAAACGAACATTACGTTACAAACCCTTTACCGGGATCTAGTTCACGTGCATAATGAGTCCGAACAAGAATTACAGATTGGCCTTTCTCTAATTGCTGACGTCATACCGTCTGAAGTATTTCCAATCTCGGATTGAGTGCTCTCACAGGCTCGCGTTTCCCAGAACCCCCGCCATGCTCCATTAGTTTTTGCTTTTGGAAAGCCCATTCTACACTTCTCCTATATTTCTCTCCTCGTTTCTGTTTAAAGCTGCCTGGCTAAAGTTCTTAATATAAAATGTTTATTTTATTTTTCTCTTTTCAAAGTCTCTTTAACTCTTCCCCTCCCCCCATTACCGCATAGTTCCTATTACTATATTCCTGAATGCATTCCAACGCATACTCTGTCAATTCTGATCAATCAGAGCCTTTACCCTCTCTACATGTTTATCTGTTGTTTCCGATGCAGACAGGTCTCACTGCACGTGGTTCATCTTCAACGGCTTTATATCCTTCCAAAAAGATCTTGTGCAATCGGAAAACTTGATCTCCATAAGCTCTTTTTAACTTTTCTTACGTAGACGAACAAGTTAGGAGCAAAGCAAATTTTAATTCGTGGTAAATCATCGAAGTAATTTTTTTCCATGGTCTGAGACTTTCAGTCCTAAACCCTTTTAGCACTTTTCGTGCATTTATGTCGCGCTTTCGTTGATGGCGCAAAAATTGGATGGCGTAACGTTGCTCAATATTCTTCGATTTTATTTTTAATGACCCAGTCGACAAACACGTAGTTGCTTATTTCATGATGACTCGACACACACTGAACGCGAAGAGACGGGACTATGCTTGTTTAGGGGGGGTTCAACCTACACGCTGAAATGAAGTATGTGTACGCAGTGCTGCCCTGTCGCATTTTATAAAATTAGTCTCACTAATTTTGGGACATACCTCGTATAACAAATTATCCAAAGTCATTCTTAGCATTTTAATAATTCCTAATAGCAGTGCTGAGTGTCAGAGAATATTCAATATTCAATTCTGAATGTCAGAGAATATTGCATAACAATCTTCTAAGAAGCAGGAGTTAGATAATGTAGGTGAGTAACCATACAGACAAAACATACTGGTTGCTCATGGTGTTCATATTCGCTTGCTAACTTAAATATTATGGGTTAATTCCAATTGGGGTGATTATACATGCGACTTACTTTTCATTAGTGCGTGAGATTACCCATTAAACTGAAATTTTTGCTCAGTCGTCTCCAGACATGCAGCCCTAAACACAACTTTTGACACACTTAGGCAGTAACTGTTTCTTCTGTATTATTATGAAGTAAAAGAGATCTAGTATGTAGGACAGCGTAACAGGTTCTTTTCGGTTCCATTTTAATGCGGATCATGTATGGTATTCTTTTATGAAAACTCCAAGCACGAGAGGTATTATAACCTACAGTCCTTAGTATCGTGCATGGGTTGAAGGCAGAGAAGGAAAGAAGATACTTGTTGACGTTAAACTTGAATTTCTGTAGATTGTAATTTTCAGGAAATACGTAAGAAGGGACGTTGTTCCAGAAAACGGAAGTTGAAGGAATAAATGAGGAAGAAGAAAAGTTGGTTCTGGAAGTTTGAAGTTGGACAGTAAAAGGATGCTGACTGGTTGCGGCAGCAGTTTGGAAGAGAGAGCGGAAATTACAGAAGCAAATTCAGAAGAACAGTGCCCATGGAAGTATCTAGAGAAAAAGCATGCAGCAGAAACAATACTCTATGAGACAATTTGTTAGAGATGAGTCATTAATTAACCTAACTGCTTCTTTTGAATAGAATCTAGAAGCCTGAGATAGGTTTTGGGGATACCTCCCAAGATGCGGGAACACTATTTATGGTAGGGCGGATTTACGATTTGTACAGAGTGAACAGCTGTTTGGAATAAAAGTAACTCCGAGAGCAAAAAAAGAGAAAACCCAGTCTTTTAGATGCAGAGGAAGCAATAATTGTGATGTATATATGCCAAGAGAGATTAGAAGTCAGGTTAATCCCTAGTAGAGATATGTGATCTTGTCTAGAAAGCAGAGTGTCATCGAAGATAAGCATAGGAGCAGAAATCCTTTTTGCAAGATATAAGACAGGACGGAGTTTTAGAAGGATTGAAATCAACTAAGTTATCTTTGCCCTACTGGCGATCAGCATTTAAAGAATTGGTAGTGGATATTCGAGAAGTTCAAGCTGTTTGTGCAAGAAGATGGAATGCAATGTGCTATCATCAGCAAAACCGTGCTGATGAAAAGAGTGGGAGAAAGAACGGAAAACTTGGGTATTAGTAAAGAAGTTAGAAGACAGAGAGCCATCTACCATCACCTGCAGTGAGCTGTCAAAGAGAAAACTGGATACCCAATTACAGAAAACGGTTTGCAAGCCATGATCTTATGCCAAACACGATCAAATGCCTTTGAAATGTCAAGAGCAACTGCTTGAGTTTCACCAAACCTTTCCATTGAATTTGGCATAATTATCACCTTTGGATCGACAGTGACCGAATTCATACTGGCGATAGTTTATCAGATAGAAGGTTTCTAGATAGTGTAATAGTTGGTGGTTAATAGATTTCTTCATTACATTAGAAAGCGTAGACGTAAATGTAATGGAACGATGATTGGATGGGAGGAATTTGTCACTGTTTTCAGGAATTGGCTGGATATGAACAAATTTCCAAGCAATAAGGAAAACGCCGGTAGAATAAGAAAGGAGAAAAGGCGAAACAGAACAGGAGTAGACTCAGGAAAATAGGTTTTAAGAATAAGTGGAGAAATACCATCAGGACCTGGCTCTTTCTTGGCATCAAGGCTGTTCAAAATTCTTCTTACATCCTTTTAACGGAAGACCACAGGAGGCATTGAATGGAGTGTACCGGAAATGGTAGGAGGTGGTTTATCAAGATAATCAATACTGTACACGATTTAAACAGAATTAACTCATGTCAAAAGTGCTATTACGGGGATGTTTTTTTTTTTTTTTTTTTTTTTTTTTTTGCGAACCATGTCAAAATCTAGCCCTTTTTTTTAAGTAATTATTTCTAATCTCGGATTATAAAAATATACAGACTTCAAAAAGTAATACTCTGCAATACGTATATAATTATCTCATGAATAATTATGCAAGAATATTTTCTGATGTTATCGAGGCCGTTTTAGATTGCTAGAAAAATTACTAATTTGTGTGGGGGCGGGGATACACATACTAATAGTTTAAGGGCAGCTGCAAGCAGAAGTGGATTTGAATCGTGCGTTGCTTCTGTTGAGATATGCAGAAGCCTGAAAAAGCAAGGTTTTCGGAATTTCACGGCCTACTATTGGGGGGAGGGTCCTCGTGGAATAAGCACATATTGTGTATGGGCTATGCAGGCGCATATATACTTGCTTGTGCATTAATATTTAATGTATAGTAAATAAATTTGGTAAATGTGAAGTATTGGTTAATACATCAAATGGACGTTACACGAATATCGGAAACATGGTGCCACTCAGACATAGAGGATCCAGAATTTGAAAAATTGTAAGTGGAATGCGTACAGAAAGGATATGTAGTTTAGTTACTGAAGTTACTAAGAGGTCCTTCAAACTGTCATCGTGCCTATGCGTTAAGCGTCTTTGCAAATCCGGCAATGTATGTTGTTGTTTATTGATGTGTTGTATGAGTGGCCTCTTAGCAACCAGGTGGCAAACGTAGCCTGGAAATCTGCTCGCTGGCTCTCTCCTGGTCACGAGGAAGTGGGCCATCTTTTGTAAAAAAATAAATCATAGTTTTTGAGCCTCTCACCACAACTCTGGGGCTGCAGTGAGATTGACCAGTAAAGGGTACAGAAAGGACGTGTCACATGTATGGTGGTTCTTCGATGTTGATTCAACTCTGCCGAGTTGCACTATAATGATACATTACTTTGAAAAATAGCTAGAAATGTATACAGTGTATATCTTGTTCTGTTGCTCATGGCAGTTTTGCTACCAGGAAGCTTGCCACAGCTGTCCACATACTGTCCTTAGTGGACTAAATCCTGGACCCATAATTAGTAGTGCAAGTTCTGTGGATGCCGGTAATCCCTAATAGTAGTGCAATACCAGTTGGATGTCAGCAACACCGTACCACAAGTAGAACTCCCGCCTCTATAAAAAATTAAAACCAGCAAATCCTGCCCTGAATTGGTTAGAAAAAAAAAGAGGGGGGGAGAAGAAGGGAGAGGAAAGATTGCGCATGAAAAGATATTGCTTGGAGAATGCTTCTTCTCAGAGAAGACATCCACTGGAAAAAGTCGTCAACATGATCAAAGGTCTACATCGCGGTATATGAAGTCAGAGGGAGAAATCCTTAGTCAAATAGGAATAGCTTGACGACAAGTTAAAAGTTCCTCAGAAGACTTCATAACAATTCAATTCAAATTCAGCAACAGGAAATGATCCACTAAAGTTCAAATGTGCCAGGTTCTCTACAGAAAGAACATGTACGTATCTAAGATTAGGCTGCATCTGAACAGGAGTTCGGGTACTGGAACCTGACACTTCCAGGCGTGTGTCTTCAAGTAATCAAGGCGCAGGTAAAGGTACTGTAATGTATTGCTGAATAAAATATGATTTTATCTTCTTGTAAAAATTATAGGTAATTTTGGTAACCCCTCGAAGAGGATGACCAATTCCAAGTCTTGATTAAAGTACGAGTGTTCTGCACTCTTTCCTTCTGTGCATATGTTATGATGATTTTAAATTTTACTCTTTCATCAGTGCCTGTGATGAATCTTCAGGCTGTATTAATGAAGATTCACAAACTGTGCTATCTCGAACAACTTTTGTATTAATATTCTGATTCAATAAAAAAGTTTTTCTTAATTATACAATAAATCTGCAAAATAAATTTAAGATTGGGAATAATTTTCACAAATAATCGAAACGTTTTGTTAGTTAAAAAGGGACACGTAAATACCCTAGCAGTACGCTCTGGAGTATCAATCAAAGCATTGATTCATTATCTTTTAGTCTGCCCCAAACCTGTTAGTCTCCTTTCCACTGAAATTAAGGTAGTCCCACTATAGGAAAGCACCAAGAAAATCATTGAGTAGATGATAAAGGCATGCGTTTACTTTACTCCAAAGTGACATTTTAATAATGAGTATGAAATGAGTTTACACACAAACACAGCGAGAACAAGAGAAAATGATATTTGTTCTCCCGATGATCCTGATTACATAAAGAAAACTGCTACGTATTCTTAATAAAGTAATGGCTTCAAACAAACAATGGTTGCCTATTTCCGAGAAATAGGTAACTGATTGCATATGTTCGTGACACGCATGCAAGACTTCTCACTGTCAGCGATGCAGAAGATTGCTTCTTATGCCCGTGATGTCAGGTGCTAACAGTTACCATGATTGTTATCCATTATCATTCACTTTTCTCCATGACAGAATGAACTTTATGTGTTACACGTAGTTTATGCAATACTGGATTTCCGTTTATTGTAAATTTTTATTTCAATTCGTGAATGTCAAAAAATGCGACAGTTTTACTTGAGATAAACTGGCAACTACTTGATGCATTTGTAAAACAACGTGATGAATGAGTTCGTGTTTCAAAGAACCTGTATATCCATATATACTGATTTTTCAATTCACTCTTTCCCACCGCTCCAGTTGCTTGCAGTTTATTTTTGCAGCGGTGAGGAGTTATTTTTATTTTGTAAAAGTGGCAAAACTACCATACTGATATGTCTGCCGCAAAGGCCCCTACAGTCTGCCTATGCAGTTGTTAAAGAGCATGGAGGAGGGGAGGTTCTGGTATTTTGTGGGACACCAAATTTGCAGTTTCACATTTTTTTTTTTTTTTTTACTCTTCCCGCGTTATACTATACTAGTAGTAATGGAGGCATGTGATGCAACGAAGTTCAAGTCTATGAACTTCGGTAGCATCAGCCAAAAAAAAAAAAAAAAAACCCAAATTTCACACATCCATTACCTCTAAAAGTTTGTTCAGTTCCTCCTTTAATTTATTTAAGCTATCAACTTCCGACGACAGATGGAAGTTTGTTCCAACAATTAATCACCCGCTGACTAAAGGGAAATTTCCGCACATCTATTCTACAACTGTGTTCCCTCAATTTCAATTTATGCCCCCTCAGTTTCGTAATCTGAGCAACCGGATGAATCCCATCACAATTCAGCGTGCTCAACCAATTCAAGGCCTTATACAACTCAATCAGATCAATCACCTCGCAGGTGCCTAGTCTCCAGCCGCTGCAATTTGCAGAACTTAAGCCTTTCTTGGTAAGAGGACCCCTTCGTTCTCCTCACCAATCTTGCTGCCCTTCTCTGTACACGCTCAAGCAACTCTACATCCTTCCGAAAATGTGGCCTCCAGACTTTTACGCAGTACTCAAGACGTGGTTTGACCATGGCCTTATAGAAAGGGATAATAGCCTCCTTTTCCCTACTAGCAAAATTCCTGTATATCATTGACAAAAACCCCATGAGCTCTCCTGGCATCATCTCTGTATTGCTCACACAATTACTCCCATATCTATTTCATTTTCTACCACCCTAAGTGTAGTGCCACACAGTTGATGCATTTTTCTGGGGTTATTTCTACCCATATGGAGTACTTTGCATTTGTCAATGTTAAACTTCAGTTGCCATTTCTCAGCCCCATCTGGGGCGCTGACCGATGCACTCTATTGCGGCCCTATCGTGCACTTGCGATCTAAGTTATATTAAGGGTCCCAGGTATAAGCATCTTCTAGACTCAGCGTACTCCGATGGCTGGATCCCAACCACCACCAGGCGATCCGTGTTGCCACTGGAGCATTTCGAACATCTCCTGTCCAGAGCCTATATGTCGAAGCGAATGAACCCTTGTTATTGCTTCGTAGGAAACAGTTGTCTCTACAGCATGCTTCGAAACTGAAATCCCTAACAGACCATCCCACGTGGACACCCGTTTTTGAACCACGTTGGGAAAATCTGTACAACAGTCGCGAGATTGCCACTGAACCATTTGGTATTCGTATCCAAAGACTACGGAGAGATGTGGACATCACATTAGACAATGTTGCCTCATCACCAGGGCAACCTTCTGCACCCTGGCATGCTCGTGTTCCAAACTGCAACTTCTCCCATAACAACTGGAGAAACGACAATACTCCATCCGCTGTCTACTTGCAGCTCTTTTTAGCACAGCGCTCTGAACATTGTCTTCTTGCCAGTCTACAGACATGGCTCGAGGTCATAAGTGTCTGTCGGATCTGCAGCTGTTTTCCCAGACACCACGGTATCTGAGCAGATCTCCCACAAATGCAGTGTGTTCACTGCAGAGCTGCACGAAGTTGAGCTAGCCTTGGATCCTATACAAATCACCCGCCACAAAAAATATATTATACTGTATATACCGATTCTTTGAGTTCATTGCAGGCTTTATCGTCGATGAGGTCCAACACTCATCCTTTCCTGACCCGGATACAGCAGAAGCTGCACTTCCTTTCACAATCTGAATTTGATGTTCGTTTCTGCTGGATCTCAGGCCACATTGGGATCTCAAGAAATGATTTCGCAGACATTGCAGCCAAATCAACGAACCTCTTAAACTCTTGCCTGTTAGTCCCCTATACAGACTACAGGCAAGTACTGTAATTCGAAAGAAACTTGTATCCCAATGGCAACACTCATGGCATGGACAGGCTGCAAACAAGTTATATGAGATTGAGCCTGTAATAGAACATTGACAATCTATTCTACGCAGGAACCGAAAAGAGGAAGTTGTTCTATCTCGGCTCCGCATAGGACATTGTCACTTGACACATTGCTGACAAGTGACACATCGTCTGCCCTCAGCAAATGCTGAGAGCAGACGATCGTCCTATGTGGAAATTATGAGGTCATTTTAACAGTCGGTCATACTTTAATTGAATGTCCGTGTTTTTATAATGACCGTCGTTTATGTTTTAGCCATCTGTCTGAGCCTTATACACTCAGACAGATTTTATTGGACAATGACAACGTGTCAACTATATTTAAGTTTTTACAGCTTATTAATCTAAATAACTTTATCTAGAATGTTTTCATCGTTTTATGCTTTATAAAATTTTTGTATCGTATACTCTTTCACAATAATATATAAACAATTATAATATTATACTTTTGTATTTTAAACCTTTTTGACTTGGAGAATTATAGCCTTAGACACTAATGAGCCATAAAATCCTAAAACAACCAACCAAATATAGATTCTATTACAGTAGCACACCGTCATTAACAACCCTGCCAACCTTTGTATTACCTGCAAACTTCGACATTAAGCCTGATATACCTTCATCAATATCTTTGATAAATATACAAAACAACATTGGCCCAGCACTGAACTCTGGGGGACTACACTAATAACATTAGTCCACGAAGAGCAGTGCCCATTGATTACCACTCTCTGTCTTCTCCCGCTCAACAACCCTTTTATATCCATTGTAGCAACTTACCCTTAATACCATACAGCTCCAATTTGTACAGCAGTCTTCTATGTGCAACAATATCGAAAGCTTTCCTGAAATCCAAGTATATGATATCGAAATTATTTTTTGCATCCAGTTCCTTTGTAACCTTTGGCGCATTATAACCTTAGTTGCTAATGCGCCAATAAAATCCAACAACCAAACAACCAATCCTTTGTAACCACATCATAATATCCAATCAAATTTGTCAGACAAGATTTTCCCTTAACAAAGCCATGCTGTGTCTGAATTATTGTTGCAGTCTTGTCTAGATGATCCTGCAATGCATCTTTAACCAGTGACTCCATTATTTTCCCCGGAACAGAAGTTAAACTAATTAATTATTCGTGTTAATTAATTATTCTGTAATTATTCGTGTTACCCTTTGATCCCGCTTTGTGAATTGGGGATACATTTGCACATCTCCAGTCCGTGGGGACTTCCTCTGAGTCCAAGGATGCTCTAATAATTATGGCTAAGGGTTTTCTTACTTTCTTTGCCGCCTCCTTTAATATAACTGGATAGATCCCATCCACCCGAGGTGCGTTTATTATGTTTAACTTCAAAAATTTCTTCTCCAATGCCTGCTTTACGTTTTCTTAACGATCTGTCATCACTGAAAATTCTTAACCGCAACCTTTTATAATACTTCATTGTGTTTTGTTCTTTTTTCTTCACTGTGGCGTACTTCTCCTTAATTTTATTGACAACCTGAAGAAACCAATTGTCTTCCTTGGGAACGTTGCTTTTTAGAAATCTCGTTATCATCTCGAGATAGCCGTTAACTAATAAGATAAACAGGTAAAACTAATAAGATAAACTTTTTTATTCAAAATAGAATTTGGTCTAGGGGAAGACTCCATTCCGTTTATTAGAGTTGTTGTACAATAAAAAACCGAAAAGGTGAAAGAAGTTTTAAGAGGAACTAAAGAAATATTGAAATTACCTTTACTTTACTTTACTTTTCCTTCCCCATAACAGGCAAATCGATAATAGAATACACGCAATTTACAAATACTATACACTAACCCGACACTTGCCTCAGCGCAAAATCTAAACAATCCGTCACAGAACTGGTAGAGTTACTTCTTTAAGCTTAGAGAGGTAGAATTTCATACTTAAAATTCAGCAATTGTCCCCTCCAAAAACAAATTCGTTTTTGGAGGGGACAATGAGTAAGCATGCTTGAGAGATGGCTTTATGATTTGATCGCTTCACTTCTGCTTTCATCCCTAAATGAAATATAGCTAAGGTAGTAAAAGCATTAAGAACTCTTGTCCTGATTTTAAATAATACTGTACATATAAATATGCGCAACAAGCTTAAACCACAATATAGGCTTGCAGCAGTCCTATTTTTGATTAACAATAGTATATAATTGAAGTGGTGCAGTTACGTATTTGTAGACAGAATTCTTGAAATTTTAACCTCATTCGTTACGTCACATGTGATATCGTCATTGGGAGCTGTTCAGCGTAAATTGCAAGGTAAACCATTATCAATAGCAGTCAAGCAGGTCATGGCAGAGAGTCTGATAAAACTTCTTAAAGGAGAATGTCAGTATATTGTTATCGATTTCAGACACTAATAACGACCGGTGCCATTTTCCAACACTGATAAGACTCCAATCATCTTGCACGCTACACCTAGTAGCTAAAAATATATGGGTACTTATATAGTTTCTCTGGAAGAAAAGCTCTCCAGTTTGATATCCACATCAAGTTGGACGTTACTTTATTGCTTTATCACGAATAGTATAAGTTTCTTTTATAAGTAAAAGAGGTCTACATTTTCAGAAGTCAAGCCCACGTTTGGACATATACAATTCATTTGCAAACAGATTGGATGTAAAGATTCTACTTTATTTATTATAATAATTATTATGTTAACGGCTCCCAAACATAACTTATATCCGTGTAAGTGTATTATACCTGTAGAAGTGTGTGTGTTCACGGGCCGAAATAACTCACAGGGGAGGAGATTCCTACTCCCTCCACAGCCTCGATTGAAGAGGCCTTTAGAAATTCCTCCAGTCGTCGACAGAAATTGAACTTAGATCTCTCCAAACTAGTAACAAGTGATGAAAGCAGTATACTGTCACAGAGGGTGCTTATTTTGTATAAATACCACAAAATATTTGACCATCATGATTCTTAGAGAGCTACCTAGTAATATATCGAAATAAGCTTATCAATAAGTAGCTGCATAGCCTAACTGTTGTCATTAATGTTTTATTCTGAGAAAAGTAGGGAATATCAGCGAGTCACAAGATGAATGGTTGTCGGGGTCTGTGCAGCCCTAACGGCAATGTCAGAGATTACAAGGGTATCTATGTAGGTTGTGCTAAAATCTAGCATCAAACAATGTAGGCCAGAAGAATGCAACGTACATGCATTTCATACACTGCTCTATATAAACTGGGATTCATAATCTGGCTATTGATGCTTAATCAATGATGGCATGAGGACAGCATTTTAATATGTTTAGCCCTGTGGCTTACCAGAGTTTGGGCTGAGTTAATTGCGAAGAGTACATTGATAGATAGTTTTGCCTGTAGTGCAGTTTCCAGTTGCCTGAGTTGTAAGGTGAGATTAAAAACATCACATATTACTTTAGTTAGGACGCATGCGTTTGATTAAAGATCCAGTTTGCTATTTCATCAACAGCTGTGCGGTCTGGAACAAGGAGGAAGGTACACGACAATTTTTTTTTTTATTTTCATCATCATTAATATGTAAATAAGAATTCAAAATTTTAAGTGTGAACAAATGACAGTAAATGAATCATAGATTTTCCAGCTGTACCCACACAGGGCGTTTTCTGTCTCTTTGCTCTAAACTATTCTTAAGTGACGTCATCCTGATCACTAGCTCACTCAAACATTGTTTGACCAACCACACAGCTGTAATTTGCAAGGGCAGTTCGCACTAAGTTACTAAGTTTGCTGAATTAGAGATAGCACTAAAAGAGAGAAACTCAAATTTATAATATATCTAAAGCTATATGTCCTCAGAGAAATCATAAAATGTTTGCAGGACTATCTTTTTGTCTAATCCGATTTTGCTACCAGCGAGATTTAAACTATATAATGAAATGCTTTTAATTCTAACAGCGGAACAAACTTGCCTTTTCAATGAGTTGCATTGGTATTACACTACTTTAAAACAGATGGTCCTGTAAAAAAGTGAATTGGCCATTGTTTAAAACATAAAACACTACTGTAACAGCCTGTTTCAGGACTAACTGGTACCTCATCAGATAGCAGATGATCTCCAGTGACACCAGTTAGACCAAACAGATAGCTTTACCTATATTACAAATTTGAAAGCTCTTGGTTTTTTATACAGAATAGCAGCTCACATCGAACAACTTCTTTGCAACCTTTTTGTCTGCCTATTGCTACTAGAGACTACCTGCTGTCTGATGAGGGACCAGTCAGTCTTGAAACAGGCTGTCATAGCAGTCCCATGTTTTAAAAAAATGGCCAATTAACCTTTTGACGAAGCCCTCTGTTTGAAAGTAGTGAAATATCAGGCACACTCATTGCAAAGGCAAGTTTATTTTGCTGTGATAATTAAAAGCATTCATTATCTATGCAGTTGATATCCTGCTGGCCGCAAAAACAGATTAAAAGGCAAGATAGTCCTGCAAGCATCTTATAAAGAGAGAAGCGTCATCTTTTTTTGCATTTACAGTAAGGTTGGCTGACACAGTCCAGTAAATAGACTCATTTAGCAATAAAAATTTCATTTACAGCTATTAGTACTGGTATCAACCTAGCAGCGACTAAGATCTTTTAGAAATGGTATTAGAAATTAACTTCGATTTTGGCTGCCATTAGTGGACAGTACGTATTCATGAAAACATGTTCAGTTCCAGTCAGTATAATGAATTTACTTTAAAAGTATTTTAAAAGCGCTGACTGTAGGGTGATGCCCATGGCTTGCAATCAATTAATAGTCTATCTTTATTTTTCATGCATTGAAAGAAAGCGAATTACAAGCGAAATGAAGGTCGTTTGTGGCACCATAAAACAAAGCAAAAATTAAAGAAGTATCCAGAACCAGACCGGTGGGAACATCCAGTTAGTTGTTGGTGTTAATTGTACCCTGGATAGCATTGGTGCATACAAAATACTTGTACTGTATATGTGAAAATATATGTGTGTGCTTCTTTAGGATACGCCACCGATGGACACCACTTCGTATCGATAATTACGCGAAAAATATTTTGTAATTGGTTTCAAAAACGGTTCACCATTCTTTGATTATTAAAGTGGTAAGATACAATCATAACCGATTCGCTTGTTTATACACATCAATATATTTTCATAAAGTTATATCAAATTGTCCAATATGAACAAATACTGAATTGGGGCAAAGTATTTTGTTATGGATCTCCAGTACCAAATGTCATCGCAATGAACTGAGCAAGTGGTATAGACAGATGAATATAGTAATTTAAATGGGCAACATGACCCAACTGAAAAACAGAACGGGGCTCAAAGTTCATTGACGCCGGGTTTAAATTCCATGAGGTCACATACAGAGAAAGATGAAAATTAGAACTTCAAGTAAGAAAGATGAGTAAACATATAATACAGTAAAACCTAGAGATATCCGTACTTATGCTTTTGAAGTTATCATCAAGAAAGTGTTAAATAGAATACTTAAAATAGCCGTATATACATATATGTGTGTGTGTGTAATTTATCTCTAAAGATCTTATCCTAATTATAATTGCAAATACCTGTAATTATTTTTCTATTAGGTGTAAACAGTTTTCATAAATCAGTTGCCTTAGACGTATTCAGTACAAGAGAAGATTTTTTTTTTGGTGCGTGCAGGCAACCTACCTGTAAATGTCGAACTTGTAAATATACGAACAATCTTTGAGCTGACCGGTGGAAGGTCCGATAGGTTGCCACTAAAAATACGATCGATTGCCCTATCATCCATGATTGTTGACGTCTACTGCTCTTGTTTGGCAATAAAAACCTTGATCTTCTGTCAAAATAGCGAACACAATTTTTGAAACATGGAAGGTTACTTAGAGATCGACCGCCGACTGAATTGACGGCATGTGCACTGGCTGTCGTCTTGCGACAGCAGTCTGAGGTGGTCGAAACTGTCAAAAGTTTGATAACAACGGAAACCGGTAGTTATGAACTTCGGTCACGTGGAAAAGACCTTTATTTGAAGTTGCTAGGCGCGTCTTGTGTGACCATGGTAACGCGCAAGCGTTATAAAGAAATGCCATCAGCCAATAAGTATTAGGACACCTTAGATTAAGATTTTAGTGCGAACTTGAATGCACCTGGTGGTATTCCCTGAAAGCGTTTTTTTTTTTTTTTTTTTTTACCCTTTCTCTTCTTCACATGGAATGATTGTGGAACACACTCCATTCCTTCAGAATTTCCTAGTTTTTCCGAATTATTAAAACTGCGTTTTGTTTGTAATTTTTTTTTTTCATAACCAAACAGTTGATATTGGACAGGTTATCCATTTTTCTTTGAAGGTTACACACTCTTTAAGTAGACCGGGGTTCAAGCCCCTGACTGCTAAATACGGTCGATCTGTCAACCCTCACTGGACCAGCGTGGCAATTTATGGTCCATTTTCCTCAGCATGAATCGTTGAGGAGGCTTCCATCCTGCTGTGGATTATTAATGGCTGCAGTTTACCTTTCCCCACCCCCTTCCGTTCAGCTATGTATTTAAAACGCAAGGTTGCTTGAGTCCGCGAGCAACTTCTGCTAAACCGATTTTCATCATTCTGTTTTTTTAATTATTATAATTTTTAATTTACATATTCATCACTGTAGATGAATGTTTTAATGTTTCAACTTTATGAATGCGGGGCGGCGCTCTTCGAAACTACAGCTAGCAATATTGTCAGTTGTAACCTGCCTTTTGTAGGAGATAGTTCTGCTGCTGCGTCAACATCCCTGTTTCTTGATTTTCTTTAATTATGGAGTTAATTGAATTGCTTATTTCGCGCTATTTCTTATTGTTTGAAAGGCATCATGAAATTCAATTGCAAGTCATTCCCAAAATAGTAAATGAGTGACAGTTTTGTATAGACTTCTTTATTGGTTTGCTTGTTATTTGGTTTTTAGGAGCATTAGCAGCTAAGGCCATATTGCTCCGGGGGTGTGCGGTGGTCATTCCCTGACCTTTTCGCATCCTCCGTATTTGGTGGTCACGGGCTCGAACCCCGGTCTAATCAAGAAGCGTCTGCTACGCACTGCTGCTCCTGCCCACCTGGCTACAGAGGTGCCTCGTTTTTGGTGACCAATATTATAGACTGCCCATTCACACTCTTGACTATCAAAATTTGCTTTTTATAGATGTTGACTATATGCTGGTCATGTTGAATTGAATTTCATAAGCCCGTGTTCACCGATTATTTATTTAGGGTGTATAGAGTTGATAGATAGGCCTCCGTAGCCGAGTGGTCAGGAGCGGGAGTGCAATAGCACATGCTCTTTGAGTAGACCGAGGTTCAAGCCCCTGACTGCTAAATACGGTCGATCCGCACTGGACCAGCATGGCAGATTATGGTCCATTTCCCCCCTCAGCATGCATTGTTGAGGAGGCTTCCATCCTGCAGTGGGTTGATAATGGAATGGAGTTGATAGCAACGAAACCATTGATTATGGTACTGGATATAGTGTTTGCAATTTACTTATTCTTAGCAATATTGCTACAGGAAATTATAGTGTTTTTGAATTTAGGTCATTAACTGAAGGTGCTCAGCATAGCGTTCCTAAAAAAAGGTCTAAAAGGAGAAAAACATTGACCGGTCGCAGAGAATCTAAAGCTACACGTACACGATATCAAAATCGACGGCCTTTTCAAATCGAGTGTTGATTTGCCATTTCTGATTTACCACTCAAAATCTTACCCCTTTCACGGTAGAAGATGTATGCAATAAATATACTTACTGCCCTGCATTGCTTTTCGTATGTGAAAAAAATACGGCAGGGTACTTCTGTCTCTGCTGTTCTAATGGAAAAATTAACTTGCCTACATTTAACATGCCTGGTGAGATTAAAAAAATATTCGTAGGGAATGAAGAAAATTAAAAAAAATTTAGAGACAACGTTCGTCGGTACAACAGTTTTTTGTTTCATTTGGTGCCAATATTTCCTGGATACGGACCCTATTGTTTTAAAATTCTTCGAGAAGTGCATCATCGAATTTCATCCTTATATCCTGAAAACACAATCAGTAGTTCTTTTTGTTAGTTATATATTTTAAATTTCTCTGAAGCCAATCAAATTAGACTTGCAACCCTTCAAATAGTAGTTTAAGGGAAGACATTCTTATTGTATTAAACCGGTAATACAATATCGGTATCTTCCTTGCTTCCTATAATTAAACCGATATCTTCCTTGCGGTTCCAACCTAGGGTTGGGTCGGGTGAATCAAAGCCTTTCATCTTTTTCTATCTTCCCAATCGTATCTTCTGTCATTCTCTCCCACTCAATTATTTTCGTTTCCACATCTTCCCTAATCTGATCTTTTCGGAGGCTTCCTCTTGGCTTCTTCTTGTCCATTTTCTTCTTAAACATTCTTCTTGGTATTCTGTCCTAGTTCATTCTCGAACATTCTGTATTACGTCGGTATAACCCTTATAGCCGTTCATATAAAACGATACATCAAAAGGTTTGCGAAGAAAGGGAGTTAGCTTTAAAATAAAATCGTCCTCAAATAAATTTGGTAATGCCCTTTTATCATGAACCTCAAGCAGGTTCAATCTAGACTGTATAACAATCCTACATGTTCGGAAGTTGTAGTTGTTTTTGAATCGGCCAACGATGCTCCACCTTCTCGTAGGCATATTGCCGTGTATCCAAAAGAGGGAGGATTGAGGAAAATGGATTTTGATAGTATGCGCTGCGATCCGATGTGCTATGTGTTGATATGGCCATGTGCGGAAATGGGGTGGCATATTTCGATGTCAACTGGATGGGAGCGTTAAACTAAAATGCGACATAATGTTACTATGCGGGAATATATTTCATACAGACTTGCGGGTAGAGGTCACTCTTCTCCAGGAGATTTCAACCCTATACTTAATGCTGTAAAACTGATCCAACAATTAATTGTAGATTATTACTGTCACATCTAAGATGACAGATTGAAATCTATCCGTAACCTGCAGGCAAGGTTACTGGTAGTTACATACGTTGGCCTTGCAGAGGCTCTACATACGAGGGCTGACAAAGAGAACTTAAGAGCTGGGCGGATTGTTATCTAATCCCTTTGTTTTACTGGTAGTCCTCGCAATATGATGCAGATTATTAAGACGCCAAGGCAATAGAAAGAAAGTTTGGTAAACCCGATGTTTTTATTACTTTTACATGCAATACTTCGTGGCCTGAAATCACCAATAGCATTCATTCAAATGAAACTGCTAATAATAGACCCGATATCGGTGTTCCTATGTTTCATGAAAAAGTAGAGGAATTGTACGTTTAATCAAACAAAAACAAATATTTGGTGAAGTACAAACTTTTTTGTATACCGTAGAATTTCAAAACCTCATATCTGTTTATTGCTATGGAAAAACCTTCTCATATGCATATTGCTATGTGGGATAATTGCAAGTTAAGGAAAATAACAGATATCGACAAAGGAATTCGTTTGAGCGGAAATACCAGACACTAGTGATACCACCTAATATAATTTAGTCACAACTCATATGGTGCATGGTCCTTTGCGGTTCTCTCAATCCAGTTACTATTTGTATGGAAGCTGGCAAGTGCCAAAAAAGAATCTCCAAAGGAATTTATAGCAGAAAAAAAGAGAATGTAAACGGTTATTCCCCTTCATCTAAGAAGGAACAATGGCAGAACCTTTAACAAATATTCATGGTATTAGAGTTGGCGTCGACAATGCTTTATCGTTCCTTACATTTCTTTTCTGTTAATGTATTTTCAGGCTCATATTAATGTAGAAGTTTGTGCAAGGATGCACAGGGCAAAAATACATTCATAAATATATCTGTAAAGGGCATGATTGCACCTGTAAGTGACAACGGAAGATGGCTCAAAAAAAAAAAAAAAAAAAAAAAAAAGATGAACTATTTAAAATATGGTACTGTACTGTTTTAATATACAGAACTTTTCACTAAATAAGACTCTTTTTTATAAAAATGTATTCTCTTTTCAAAATTTATATGCTTTTCTAATTTGTATGTATTGTACCTGCCCTACTTCCTTTAATTCGTCATGCCAGCTGATTCATCACAATCGAGAGGGTTCCAGCTTTGACAGATTACCGAGATTATACTGTACTTCTTATATCAACTGCACTAGAGGTTATAGAGGCACTGCCCCAAATGTGGGAACAGTATTCTATGGTAGGGTAGATTTGCGATTTGTACAGAGTACACAGCTGTTCAGAAGAAAAGTAGAGCCGAGAGCGAACGAGAAAACCTAGGTTTTTAGATGCAGAGGAAGCAATATTTGTAATGTGCCTCCATAGCCGAGTGGTCATGAGCGGGAGTGCAATAGCACAGGCTCTTTGAGCAGACCGGGGTTCAAGCCCCTGACTGCTGAATACGGTCGATTTTCCAACCCTCACCAGGACCAGCCTGGCAGATTATGGTCCATTTCTCTCGACATGAATTGTTGAGGAGGCTTCCATCCTGTAGTGGATTGATAATGACTGCAGTTTACCTTTAGTTTATGCCAAGAGAGATTAGAAGATAGGATAATCCCCAATAGAGATATATGATCTTGCATAGAAATCAGTGTCATTGAAGATAGGTGTAGAAGAATCCTTTCAAGGTGGTTTTCTCCTCTAGCAGGACAATGATTGATATAGCTGTATATTTGCTAATTGCATGTGGAGCTTCCTTCTTATGGGCCGTGAGCTGTGGAGCGAGGTTGAAATCCCCGATGATGATATATTATATCATCATTGTCCAGTTGGCTACCTCAGTAATGATATCAATAGTGGATAATAGAATATACATTAAGCAAATATCTACTATGGATGCGTTTCTGAGGAGTGTGATAGCCATTGCCTCGAAATCCGGTGAATCACTGGATTTAGTGTTGATCAGTTTTAAAGCCGCCTCTTTGAAGAACATAGCAGCACCATCTCCCCTTCTGCTTCTCCTGGAGGGAATTCGCGCCCCATAGTCTGCTGGCGTAGCTATCACTATGTTCTGTTGCTCATGCTCAGACCATGTTTCGAATATAGCTAAGATATCAAACTCGCCTGCTAGCAGGATTTGCTCAATAGTCTATTTTATTCTTAAGCTCCTAACGTTCTAATACATTGCAGTTACAGTGGTAGAGCGAGGCACTTGAATTAAATTTTTGGGCCTCTAGAAACGAAGAACCTCATGGGGTCGTGACTGTCTCATTTTGATCGATAAATACTTACATGTACATAAACTTCTACTTTTGTAGACCCTTGGCATTCACTGCCATGGAGGAAAAAATTATTTATGTTCAGCTTACGGCAGCATCTTCTGTAATAGTTTCTATCTGGGAATCATTTTAAGTATATAATAAATATCGAAAGCTATGTATGCATCTTCTCATTGATCTATTGTTATTGAAAGCTGAGCTCTCTCCCCCTGCCTTTCTCCCTCCTCCAGATGCGAAAACACGTCGAAAATACTTAATGGCGAGACGGAAAAAATTATGTCATCCAACGTGTTCTTTTAAAGCCACTGCGTTTATAATGTACGTGAAGTTATCATTATCTTTTTTTTTTTATGTTATTTGTTTATAACAGCCTGGGAATAATGAACGACCTGTGGATAAACAGGTCGCTTATTATTCCTTATCTAGTTTCATCATCGCCCTAAAGAGGCAAATGAGATGTGCTTCGTCCGTGTTAGTTTACGGAGCGATAAAATCTATCTGCCTGTTACTACTTCCCATGTTAGACACGGATAGCAACAGTAAACAACACGCATGCGGTGTAATTTATTAATGTTTACCCTTTTCTCACTACATCGTTTCTGTGAAGATAGAGTGAGAGAAGTGCAAATATATTATCTAAGGCAATGCGCATGGTATCAGCGAACTGTTCTCACAGATTATATAACACTTGGCTTCTTTGAGAATAGTAAGATAAAGGTGTTGCAATTGCAACCAGGAAGTAGTAGCGATCGTCGAAAAGATTCTTTGAAAACGTTTATTGGAATACTTAGTACTTACTGTAATTCTTTTTATTTTAATTTAATTAAATATATATCAATCTACACATTTGTATAGTTTCAAATATACAAAACACTGTAAGTATTGCACAAAAATGAATCGCATTTCTACATCACAGTAACTTTATGCAATGGCGCGCCCTCTCGTGGATAAAAAAAATTTTCTGGATATATATTTTTTTATTATTCCCGAATTGCTCAGGCAACGAAATACACAGCTTACATATATTCATAACGAAGGCAGTGAATGCAAACAGTATTATCATGATTTATTTAATGATAATTAAAATCTTTTTTTTTTTTTTTTTGGACCAAGAAGTGGTAATTGAGATTTAACATTGATAAATATAAGGTACTGCACGTGTGTAGCACTAATCCCAGCATAACATTACCAATTAGGTGATACCACACTAATACCACAAGTGGTGGTAAAGAAAAAAACTTACGAGTAATTGTACAGCCCGACATGAAGTTCTCTGAGCAGCGCGGAAGGGCTGCTAGAACAACTCATTTAGGCTGCATCTTCAATACTGTGTGCTGGTCTGGAAGCCTTATTTTAAGAAGAATGTGGCTCTATTGGAACGGGTGCAGTGAAGAGCAACCAGATTGACCAAGAACACTTTTACCACGAAAGGCATCGGTTCTACAAATTGCAGCGCTTGTAAAGTAGGCACTTGCAAGGTCAAAGGCCTTGAATACTTGATTGAAGTGCTTACGGCTTTAAATGGATTGAGTGAACTTAATGATGATGGTATTCTTACTCCTTCATGGACAACATACACAAGGGAACATAAACTGAAAAATTATGCCTGCCAGATAGGTGTGAGAAAATTTGCTTTCATACAGAGATTAATTATTTGAAAATCAAACTATCATCTGGTGTTGTGGAAGTGGGTACTTTTCATAAATTTTAGGAAGAATTAGACATATTCTTAAAGGAAATGGATAGATGAGGTGAGTAATTTTTTTTGACTGATGCTGTATAATCTTGCTTATATGTTTAAAAACAAATAAATCATAAAATTATCCACTCGTAAGCTGACAAATCTTACAAAACCTGTTACTGTTACTACTGTTCAAAAATTGAGAAACTGGAAACGTATAATGAGCACGTGGTTGATGTTCTCCACGCTAAAAGAGCCTCCATAAGGAGTATCGTTTAGCTTGGAGAATATCGTGGCAGTTTTTGCAGAATAGCATGGACAATTTTTGAAATCCACTTTAATTAATAAAACGTATCACATATACCTAATTGAAGAATGTAATAAAACATAATAAATAATAATAATAAGTAACACAAACTTGAGGACAATCATGAAGAAAAGTAAAAAAGAAAAGCCACACGAATATCGAAAAGCTTTCAACAAAAACCGAAATTGCATACAGGTCTGAAAGCTTACTACAAACACAAACGTGATTGGGTCGCTGAGACTATTAGAGAAAAGAACGCTAACTATACTATTAAATTAAAACGGAAATTAATGCAAAACATACACCTTTTCAGTTAAAATTAAATTAAAGCAGCAAATTACATTAATTTGCTGCTTTAATTTTGTGATATAGTGTTCTTTTTCTACAATACTACGGATTGTTTTAGGAACTTGAGGTAATATGTCTCAACCAACTGCTATGTGATTATAATTAATACAAATATAATTGAGCTATAATCCAGAAGGGCAAATTTTCAACAGATATCTTCTTTCATCTTCTCAACCCACACACAATACTAATAACTTTCGTGTTTTGGGTTTTCATTAAAAAAAAAAAAACTTATTTAATCGTTATTAATTAATGAACTAAGCTTGACTGTGGCTGTAACGTGAAATGATAAACAGATTATATATTTTCATTTCGTATTTTCCCATCCTCAGCAACCTGATCCACATTCAGGCGGGAGTAAAGTTACTACAATTTCACTGGAAAAATAATATATACTATGCTGTATTTCCGGAGCTAATATTAAATAAATTTATGAATTTAATTAATAATTAAACAAATTATATTATAGGTATATTATAATATTAAGACAGCCTAGTCATAACCCATGCACAAGGAAATGGTTAGACCACATCTTGAATACTGCACACAGGTCTGGAAGCCTCATTTTCGGAAGCTTGTGTGTCTTCGTAGGTAGCATAGTACGTAGAATCACCGTCCTACCCACATTGGTGAAAAAGACCTGAGTTCGATGACTTGAGAAATTTTTATGGGTTTCTTTCACAACGTGGCTGAGTTCGTCAGTTTCAGGCGAGAACAGCATTGTTTTTTTGTTTTTTTTTTGTCTCGCAGAAACTCGGGTTTTTATTGTCCAGTAAGCAGAAAATCGACCACAGAACACATTCAATTTACAGACAGTATATACAGAGCAATATGGCCTTAGTCGCTGATACTTCTAAAACCCTACAAGAACAAAAATAGGACAGTTATAGATCTGATGAAACGCGTATAGAGAAGGGCAACGAGATTAGTGAAAGGAACAAAAGGGCGGTTTTAGCAAGAAAGGATTCAGTTCTGCAAATTGCAGCGTGCGGAGACTAGCCACCTGTAAGAAAATCTGATTGAGGTGGTGTAGGCTTTGAATGAATTAAGTAAGCTCAATGCGCATGACATTTGTCCTCTTGCCCAGGCTACACAGGAGGGGCATCAATTCAAATTGAAGGCTGTTTGCCTTGGGTCAGCTGCTGTTTATTGTTGGGACAAACTTCCAACAAACTTCCATCAAGGAAGAACTAGACAAATTATTGTAGGGATTAGCATTAGTAGCGACATATGACGCAAGAAAGCAAGCTTATATAGCATCAGCCAAAAAAAAAAAAAAAACCTTCCCATTTCACTTATCCATTCACTCCAAATGTTTGTCTAGTTCTGCCTTGAACTTATTTAAGTTGTTGACCTCCACTACAACAGATGGAAGTTTGTTCCAACTATCAATCACCTGCTGGCTAAAGGCGAATTTCCGCACATCTATTCTACAATTGTCTTTGCTTAATTTGAATTTATGCCCTCTCAGGTGAGTAATCTCAGCAAGAGGAAGAATCCCATTAGCATTGAGCTTGCTCAATCCATTCAAGGCCTTACATACCTCAGTCAGATCACCTCATAGGTGCATAGTCTCCAGAAGCTGCAATTTCCAGAACTTCAGCTTTTCTTGGTACCACCAACCCTTTGTTCCACTCACCAATCTCGTTGCCTTTCTCTGTACTCCTTCCAGCAGCTCTACATCTTACCTAAAATCAGGCTTCCAGACTGCTACCCATATGCAGTATTTTACATTTGTCAATGTTAAACTTCAGTTGCCACTTCTCAGCCCATCTTCTCAACTTTTTTCAGATCCTGTTGCAGTAGCGTTCTATCATTAGTGTCACTAGCAACCCTGCCAACCTTAGACATCCTGATATACCTTCATCAATATCATTGATAAATACCGAAAACAACAATGGGCCAAACACCGAACCCCTTTATATAGCATCATGGACTAATAACATTAGTCCATGAAGAGCAGTGTCCATTGATAACCACTCTCTGTCTTCTCCCACTCAACTATCCGTTTATCCATTGTAGCAACTTGCCCTTAATGCCATTCGCTCCAATTTGTATAGTATCAAAAGCTTTCCTAAAATCCAAGTATATGATATCAAAATTATTCTTTGCATCCAGTTCCTTTGTGATCACATCATTGTATCCAATCATGGTGCTGCCCTTTAACAAACCCATGCTGTGTCTGAACTGTAACTGCAGTCTGGTCCAGATGATTCCGCATCGCTTCCTTAACTAGTGACTTCATTATTTTCCCTGGAACAGAAGTTAGACTAACAGGTCTGTAATTACTCGTGTCACCCTTTGATCCACCTTGGTGAATTGGGGACACATTTGCATATCACTAGTCCATGGGGACCTGAGTCTAAGGAAGCTTTCATAATTATGGCTAATGGTTTGTTTACTCCTTTCCTGCTTCCTTTAATATAACTGGATAGATCCCATCCACCCCAGGTGGCTTCCTTATGTTTAACTTCAACAATTTCTCCTCCACTTTGCTCTCAGTTATTACAAAATCACTTAGCTTCCTGTTAGAGTTTGATAAACTTCTGGCATTCCCGTCCTTGGATAACTCCTCACAGAGTCATGCCGAGCCAAACGAGGCTCTTGCCTCAGTTTAAAAGCTGAAAGGGGCGTCAAAAGAAAGATTAAATAATTGTCAATATTTTCGATTTTATGTTTTGATTATTCCAATCTGTTTATCATCACTGCTTTTACAAGACGAAAATCTTTGTCGCGCCACTGTATAGATACCGAGCTGTGCGAGCTAACACTATCTGAGGTGCCTCCATGGTGTTTCCCCACTGGTTGTCATTTTTAACCTCAGTTTTAAATTTTTTAAAATGTGCACCAGAAATGTATTTTAAATAAGTCATATATATTTTTTAATATTTTAGGGGAGGGCACAATTTTTCATTCTTGCCTCGTGTACTAAAATGGCTGGGCACGGCCCTGATCTCCTCATGTGTGAATATAATAGGTGAACTGGTGATGTGGAAATTTTTTTTTTTTTTTTTGTAGCTGATGCTTTATAAGCTTACTTTCTTGCATTACATGCTAATACTAATATTAGGCCCGAGAACTAACTCATCTGCCCATGTGTAATATGCTCATAAATTTCATGTGTTCTCTAATCGATTTGTCTATTTTTATGGATAAAAAATCCAAGTTTCCGGGAGAAAACCTTGTTATCCACGCCTGAGACCGACAAATTTAGCCGAAAAAAAAAAAAGCGATAAAAGTTATTCACGTCATTGACAGGATTCGAACCGACCGGGGTCTTTTCTATCCGATGCGCGGAGGACGGCGATTATAACCACTGTGCTGTCCACACATATTGAGAGAAGAGAAAACCAAATGTATCGTTCTCCTAAGGTTGCCAGATAGTATAGGGCTTTTCCTATACTACCTGGCCTGTACTATCTCCTGTAGTATGTTAGGCGAGTCGGTTGTAATTGTTGAAGAAAATGTAAAGAAACTCAAATTGATCTATTCCGTCATTCATCGCCACTTGCCATGGTGGGGAAAAGTACATATCAGAATCTGTTTCAAATGTCACCAAACACCCTTGCATATTTGATGAATATTTGCGTTAATTAAATTCTTACGAACTTCAAGCGAAATTTTGGTGTAATTCATTTCTTAGGTTGAAAATTGCGTGTTTTACGGTGTTCAGTTTGTCGATGTAGATTATGGATAGCTGACCTGCTGTACTGCAGTCAAAAGGACGATCTTGACTCCACGATCGTTTTTTATACTTTCAGGGCTCGGAATGGGCCACAGTACACCGGAACGCCGTTCGGCTCGTCATACGCATCGTCACATGTATCTTACCTTTGCTGAGTTATTCAGGGTTTAGTTTATTTAGAACTTTTGCAGTTCATTAAAACTATTGCATTCTATCTACTGATAAGAATTACAGTGTTTCAGTTGTTTGTATGATTTTAGAAAGTGCTTTAGCACCTTAGATCATATTGTGTTATTTGCGTATTATGACTGTAACTTATGTATTTTCTGTATTTCTCCAGAAATAAGTCAATTTGCGTGTTCTCTGACAAAACTCCGAGTTTCCGGGAGAAAAGAATCGTTATTGACTTTGAAGCAAAGCAACATGATGGCCAAGCTTTTTATTTAGCATCATTATTTTATCTTCCAGCTCTTGTAAATCAAATACTGTATCTGCTGAACTTGTGAACAGTAAATAAATATGTCACCGTTTACTTTTGCATTAGGTAGTTTTGAAAACATGGATTGTATGTACTTGAAGGTCACCCTTAGGATCCAGTATTTTAAACATTTGTTTGACAGGTCCTGGCTTAATATGAAATGGTAAAAACAAGACTTTCTTTCTTGTAACCAAAAGATTTCTTAGTACATTGTGTGCAGTTAATTCTGGCAGACCATTCTCGTCCCCTGTAATGCTGATTTACTTGCTTTTCTGTCACTGAGGCAAAAAAGCAAGAGAAGTTAATGACCCCGGCTTACAAATCGGGAGCAACTATTGATGATGTCACCAACAGATTGTCAGATTTTAAAGGGGGTAAAGAAAATATTATTATTCATGTGGGGACAAATGATATTAAACGTACACGATCTGACGATTTGTTGGAAAAATACAGGACCATGCTGAGGAAATGTCGCGAGCTAGGCCATAATGTCTATGTGTCTGCAATTCTGCCCAGACACATTAGGAGGGATTATATGTTAAGAGCCTTGTGGATTAACTCAAGACTTGAAGGAATCTGCAAGGCTTTTTTAGGGGGTAAATTTCTATCAGCATGGCCCACACTTGTAGGTAGAAGGAATTTGTTTTGTAGAGACGGGATACACTTAAACAAAGGTGGTGCAAAAGTTATTGCCAGTATTATTGAGGATACCTTAAAGGTTCAGGGAAACTGCTAGTTAGGGGGGATGTGGGTAATACGGACACGCGTTTATCTGATAATATTGGTCAAAGTAACTCTTGCACATACCTTAAGAGTTCTTATCTGTTACTCCAACTGGACGTATCATCTAGATGTTCTGGGGGCAGAAACGTTTCACGTGAGCGGGTAGCTAATATCAGGGAAGAGAACCTAAAAAACTTCAAGGGTTGTGTTAGGGTTGTTAAATATACAAGAACAGTAAATCTTAATTGTTTATACAGTAACGTTAGAAGTGTCGTCAATAAAATGAGCGAATTCGAACTGCTGTTTAAAACAAGTAACGCGGACATAATAGAGTTTACAGAGACGTGGTGCCACCCGGAAATTGGGGATGATGAGTTTCAGTACGGCTTGTATAATGTGTTTAGGAAGGATAGGGTAGATAGAAGGGGTGGTGCGGTAATGCTTCTTATCAAAAGCAGCCTGAGTGCGACGATATCTTTCCCGGATTCAGACATTTCACATGCTAGTATAGAGTCTGTATGGTGTGAGATAGTTGGAAACAAAGGTATAATGCGAGTAGGAGTAATCTACAGACCAGGTGGTTGTGAAGATTATGACAAAAGCCTCTACATGCAAATGGAATGGGCAAGTAAGCGTCAATGCCTTATTATGGGTGATTTCAATTTGCCTCTAATTGATTGGAGTAAATGGGAAGGAAACTCGACTTGGGGAACAAAATTTTTAAATTAACTAGATTTCTGTTATTTGTATCAACATGTCAGGGAAAGTACTAGAGAAAAGAATATCCTAGACCTCATCATCACACATGAATCAGATGACATAACAGGGCTGACAGTAGAGGAACCAGTAGCAGGAAGTGATCACGGAGTTCTATGGTGGATGATGACGAAAGAAGTAGCAGAAGTAAATGGCAAAGGAATGGGTTTTAATTTCAGAAAAGGAAATTACAATGCCTTAAGGTACTACATGGCCTCTATTAACTGGTAGATATCACGCAGAGAATGAATACAATTGAACTGTGGTACGCTTTTAAAACATTAATCACAGATGCCTTGAATGCGTATATACCATTAAAAAAATACTCCACGAGAAGGGTTCCAAGTTGGATGAATAGTGAAGTTGCCACATTACTTGAGCAGAAAAAGGTGGCATGGAAACGTTACAGAGCAATAAAATGTACTGAAGCCTATAACAGCTACAAGGTGATGTGTAATAGAGCCACAGAAAAGGTTCGACAGGCAAAGCCAGTTTATGATAAATCACTAGCAAACAGAGCAAAGAGGGGGGATAAAGAATTCTTCACATATATAAATGCCAAGAAGAGCAGGACAAACCAGATCGGACCTTTACGTAAGGGAAAGGGGATAGTAATAAATACACCAGCTGCCATTACAGATGAACTCAACAGTTATTTTGCATCGATATTTACAAATGAAAAGCCTTTTGTGGCAAACGGAAATTGTGGGAGCGAAGTTAAAAAATATGTAATTAATGATATTGAAATTTCGCAAGATTATTTAATGAAAAAACTTTCCAGCCTACAGACCAGTAAGGCTCCTGGAGTTGATGGAATATACCCTACAATCTTAAGAGAGGCAGCAAGCGAGTGCATTGAACCATTGAGGCTAATTATGCGAGCATCACTAGACTCTGGGGAGATTCCCTTGGATTGGAAAAGTGCAAATGTATCTCCCATACATAAGGGTGGCTCTAAAAGTGAAGTTGGAAATTATCGACCTGTCAGTCTGACTTCAGTAGTAGGGAAAATCATGGAGGCAGTGATCAAGGGAGGAATTTAGGATCATTTGGATCGAATTGAAATTCTCAAGGATACTCAGCATGGTTTTGTAAAGGGAAAATCATGTTTAACAAATCTCGCTTTGGCTGGTGCAGCCATAAGCCATAGGCTTTCTTGCACCATGCGGCCGTTACTAATACTAATACTAATACTAAATACAGAAAGAGGTGAGTCCCAGCATTTTGAAGTCCCCACAGACATCTCATTTATCTTGGTGATACTGAATCATTTCTAATACATGTTTCACATTTCCGAAGTTTTCTTCAATATGAACAGAGTGCGCAGTAGGAATCGATGGGTGTATATATCAGTTTAAAAGCATCACAGATTTCAAAACTTTTATTTGAACTGTCTATGAAAGATGCCACTTTTCTGAATTGTGACTGATATCAATTTCTTTATAGGAGGGAGTATATAATGAGAGCCTTGTCGATCAATTCGGCCTTGGAAAGATAGTGCAAGGCTCAAGGGGTATAATTTTTTTCAGCCTGGACTGTACTTGTTAACAGGAGAGATTGCTTCTACAGGGATGGGATACACTTAAATAGAAAGGGTGCAAGAATATTTGCTGATGCTATTGAGGCAGTGTTAGGTGGGTCGGAAAACTGCTAGCTTGGGGGGAGACAAAGACCAATAGATTAACAGTAGCCACTGGCAGAGGTGAAAGAGATTCTTGCACTGCTTCTATTAAAATGAGCAGAAGCCTGAAAAACAAGATGCACGATATTTCAGAGACTGCTGGGAGCCATTGCGGTACAAGTAAACACATGGGTTGTGTTAGGGTAGCTAAGAATAGAAACAGGTGCAGGTATACTTGCGTGTACACCAATGCTAGGAGTTTAGTAAATAAATTTGATGAATTTGAGGTATTGCTCAAAACATCAAAGGCAGATATTGTTGGGATATCAGAGACGTGGTGTCACAGAGATATAAGGGATGCAGAACGGCAATTGGGGAGTACAACGTCTACAGAAAGGATAGACAGGATAGGAAGGGGGAAGGGGTTATGCTATTAGTTAAGAAACACATAAAAACCAAGGAAGTGAAGCCAGTCGACATCGCTGGACAGTGCAGTGTTGAGTCAGTTTGGTGTGACATAAGCATTGGGAGATCAAAATTGAGAGTAGGAGTGTGCTATAGGCCTTATGACTCTGATGAGTATAATAAGGAACTGTACAGGGAAATAGAGTGGGCCAGTAAATCAGAAAGTCTTATAATGGGAGATTTTAATTTCCCACATATTGACTGGAATTTGGGGGCTGGTTACTCACACACTAGCAGGGCTTTTGTGGATTTATTGGATGATTGTTTTCTACATCAGCATGTTCGGGAGGCAACTAGAGGGAGTAATACTCTTGATTTGATTATCAGCAGTGATTCTTCGTGCATTAAGAATCTGCAGATAAATGAACCACTAGGTGGCAGTGATCACAGTGTGCTGAAGTGGGATTTGCTCAAAGAGGTAACTACCATTAGGGGTAAAGGGAAGGGTTATTGCTTCCGTAAAGGCGACTATGATGGACTGAGACAGTATTTAAATTCTATACAGTGGGACCAACTGATGATGTTACCAACAGCAAATTCAAAATGGGAAGCATTCAAAGAATTAATGTTGGAAGCTACTAGGCTTTACATACCAACTAAGAAATATTGTTCAAGGTTTAGGCCAAAATGGATGTCAGATGAACTAATGAGGCATATGGCAGAGAAGAAAAATGCATGGGATACTTACAAATTAACACATGACACAGAAGCCTATGATAGATACAAGTTGATATGCAACCAAGTTACAAAGGAGGTTAGGCAGGCGAAGGCAGATTACGAGAAATCCTTCGCAAGGGATGTAAAGAAAAACAGCAAAGAGTTCTTTACTTATGTAAACTCTAGAAGGAAGGGGATGAATCAGATTGGTCCACTTGATATTGATGGGTCAACTGTTGATGACCCTGCTCAGGTAGCTAACAAACTAAATGAATATTTTGCATCGACATTCACACATGAGGAGTTATTCAGCGAGGGGAATGCCAGAGGTGTATTCAACTCTAGCAGTAAGCTACAGAATCTTGAAATAACTGGGAGTAAAGTGGAGGAGAAACTGTTGAAGATAAACACAAGAAAGGCACCCGGGATGGATGGGATCTATCCAGTTATATTAAAGGAGGCAGCAAAGGAATTAAGCAAACCCTTAGCCATAATTATGAGAGCTTCCTTGGACTCAGGGGAGGTACCCGTAGACTGGAAATGTGCAAATGTGACCCCAATTCACAAAGGAGTATCAAAGGCTGACACAAGTAATTATAGACCTGTGAGCTTAACTTCTGTTCCAGGAAAATTAATGGAGGCACTGGTTAAAGAAGCACTGCAGGATCATTTAGACAAGACTTCAGTTATAGCTCGGACACAGCATGGTTTTGTTAAGGGGAAGTCTTGTCTGACCAATTTGATTGAATATTATGATGCAGTCACAAAATAACTGGATGCAGGGAATAGCTTTGATATTGTATACTTGGATCTTAGAAAGGCTTTTGATACTGTTGCACATGGAAGACTGCTACACAAATTGGAGCAGTGTGACATTGGAGGCAAATTGCTGCTATGGATAATATTATGATGCAGTCACAAAATAACTGGATGCAGGGAATAGCTTTGATATTGTATACTTGGATCTTAGAAAGGCTTTTGATACTGTTGCACATGGAAGACTGCTACACAAATTGGAGCAGTGTGACATTGGAGGCAAATTGCTGCTATGGATAAAGGGGTGGTTGAGGGGGAGAAGACAGAGAGTGGTAATCAATGGACACTGCTCAACGTGGACTAATGTTATTAGTGGAGTCTCTCAGGGCTCAGTGTTCGGTCCATTATTGTTTTCTGTATTTATAAATGATATTGATGATGGTATATCAAGCTTAATGTCCAAGTTTGCAGACGATACAAAGGTTGGCAGGGTTGTCAAGGACACTACTGACACTATGCTGCTGCAACAGGATCTCGAAAGCTTGAGCAGATGGGCTCGGAGGTGGCAAATGAAGTTTAACATTGACAAATGTAAAGTACTACACATGGGAAACAGCAACCCCAGAGCAACGTATCAACTCTGTGGTACTACACTGACAGTGGTAGAGCATGAAAAGGACTTTGGGGTGGTTGTGCAGGCAGATATGAAGTTCTCTGAGCAGTGCAGACGGGCTGGAAGAGTAGCTCATGAAGTATTGTCAATGATATACAGGAATTTTTCCAGCAGGGATAAGGAGGTGATTATTCCCTTGTATAAGGCAATGGTCAGGCCACACCTAGAGTACTGTATACAGGTCTGGTGGCCTCATTTGAAGAAGGATGTAGAGCTGCTGGAACGAGTACAGAGAAGGGCAACAAGATTAGTGAATGGAACAAAGGGGTGCTCTTACGAAGAAAGGCTTAAGTTTTGCAAATTACAGTGTCTGGAGACTAGGCACCAGAGAGGTGATCTGATAGAGGTGTATAAAGCCTTGAATGGTTTGAGCATGCTCAATGCTGATGGGACTCTTCCTCTAGCTCAGAATAATCACCTGAGAGGGCATAAATTCAAATTGAGTAAAGACAGATGTAGGATAGACGTGCGGAAATTTGCCTTTAGCCAGCGGGTGGTTGGTTGGTGGAACAGACTTCCATCCCTTGTAGTGGAGGTTGATAGCCTAAATAAATTTAAGGCTCAGCTGGACAGGTATTTTGAACGAACAGAGGGGTGAAGTGGAAGTGGGTTTTTTTTTTTTTTTTTTTTTGGCTGATGCTGCATAAGCTTGCTTTCTTGTATCAAATGCCTCTACTAATGCTAATGCTAATAAATACAAATAAAAACAATAGTACAGGGATTCTGAAACAATATGAAAAAGTGCAGTAGTGATATATTTTTCTGAATGTGAAAATCTTGCACGAGCTATCCAGTAAACTCTATCCTTTTAAACTATTCGTCAGGAGCTCAGTACTGGTTTTCGTTATATCCAAACCGACACCGAGTTAGCCAGTTTTGCTAATTACTAAAATGTGCCGCTGTACTTGACCAAACTCTGAGGTTTAATCGCAGTTATTCTTTCGCCAGTTTTGTCATCCATTTCTGAAAACTCTTCTCTGGAAGATGGAGTGGGAATGAACAAAGTCTTTATCGTATGGCACCAGAGCAAAAGAGGATGGCATGTTAAAGTATGACGCTATAATTTTCTCTCATAAAACTTTTAAACCCTGATATACTGGTAGAGTAGTTAATGATCACTGTCAAGCTGAGCTTCTTCAGGGAGACCTAGATAGATTTCAGTAACGGCCAGAAAAATGTCAGCTATGCTTTAATCCAACAAAGTGTAAGGTATTACACCTGGGAAACAGTAATCCCAAAATAACTTATTCACTTGGTGTAGTTCAACTAAACCCAGTACTGGAGGAAAGGGACTTGGGTGTTACGATACGGTCAGACACGAAATTCTCTGAGCATTGTAAACAGGTTGCAAGGAAGGCCCATGGTGTCCCATCGATGATCTATCGAACTTTTGCAAGTAGAGATAGGGACGTGATAATCCCATTATATAAGGCTTATGTTAGACCACACTTGAAATACTGTGTTCAAGTGTGGAGACCGCACCTAAAGAAAGACATCGAGCTTCTTGAAAGGGTGCAAAGAAGGGTAACTCGCCTGGTGAGATTGGCAAAAGGGCATCCTTATGAAGAAAGACTTCGAATATGTGGGTTGGAGAGTTTGGAAACTAGACACCTTAGAGGAGATTTGATTGAGGTGTTTAAGGCTCTGAGAGGCATCAGTAAAATGAATGAGGACGAAATTTTCAAGATTATACATGATGCTAGAACTAGGGGACATAAATTCATGTTACGGGCGGAAATGTTTAGATTGGACTGCAGGAAGTTTTATTTTAGCCAGCAAGTTATAAATTACTTGAATAAGTTGCCTTCATGGGTGGTAGAGGCCGACAGTTTGGTCATCTGGATAGTACTTTCGGGTAAGGGAAGCGCATAGGATGATAGGTTTAATTTTCTTTTTTTTTATTAATTATTATTATTTATTTTTTTTGTTTGGATTTTTTTTTTTTTTTTTTTTTGGCTGGTGCAGCATAAGCCATAGGCTTTCTTGCACCATGCGGCCATTACTAATACTAATACTAATATCTACCATATAAAGGTGACAATGATCTTATTGATTTGTGGGCTCTCCATTTTCGAGGTACAGCAAAGGGCATCCACTTACGACTACCATTAAATCGTCCCTCCAATATTAACTGGCAACTGCCACAAGCCCACAACCGTCTGCAACTTGTCTTGATCATCCAAAGAATGCCCATGTTCCATAATAAGCTTCATTTGCCTACAAATCTTGGCACTCTCAACGCGCTTTATCTGCTTATACATAATATCCACTGTCCACAGATATAGCAGAACTAGTCCAGAAATAAGTTACACCGTCGTTTGGCAATTATAGCAAATGCTGTGCCTACCAAACGAATGCGAATGGTTATTATGCCAATGCTACAGGTTCTTGTACATCATATTATTGTTACCCTCTTATGTAATGTCCAAAAAAAACCCATAAAACCTGTAGATTCCACTAAAATATTGATACCAAAAAAAAATCTAATAACACTCTTAAATTAAGAGAGAGAGAGAGAGAGAGAGAGAGAGAGAGATAATCTTTAATGCCCTTCACGGCCAAAAAAAGCCAGGGGTTTAAATTTTTACAGCCTCCCGAAACTTCCGGGAAAATAGAACAATTAATTTACAAAACCGGTAATTTTACAAAAGAAAACATATTTTGATACAAAGGAGAGAACTCCTTACGAGAGTTAGGTCTGATTGAGCTGGCTTAACATCGAGATAAGAGCACCAGCTCAATCAGACAGGAACAGGTGCAAGGTACACATGTCATTGCTGATTAGTCCTACTAGACATAATTTTTTTCCTCTAAGTCCGGTCAACAGCGAATTTGTTCAGGTCGGCGTCAAGTGCCTGGGTTTGCTTGAACATCTGCTGAGGGAGGAACCTGTCCGAGAGATGGAGTCGCGCTGAATGCGAGTAGAGCTCGGGATTGGCCCTAAGGGCAACAGGGGGAATCCTCCAGCCACAGGTATCCCAGAATAAAGGTGTTGCGATTATGCCTGTTATCATCTTGACTGTTGCTAGGAGGCGTTGGTCGTCGACTAAGGTGGGAAGCCGTGGAATCCCAAGAGAGTTGGTAAGCTGCGTGGTACGAATCAGAGCTGGAAGGTTGTGCTTCCAGTTGGCCCCCTTTAGGAGCCAGAATTCTGTGGCAAAGAGTGGTTTCTTTATTGATGGTGCCGCTGACGCCAAATTTCAGCAGCATAGAGTAAAGGTGGAAAGATGATTGTTCTTATGTACCTCACGGTTGTCTTTTTATCTCTGATATTCACTACACAAAAAGCATAAGAAACACTTGCATATAAACACAAAAAATAATTTTGTTATTTAGTGTTTTTAAAATAAGATATCTTATTAACGAGTGGCCAGAGTGTCGTAAAACTTTCCATTTCGAGCTCTGACTGTATTTCACCCCCTGCTAAAAATCAAAACTTGACACTGTGATCGTAATTTCATTACTGCTGAGGATGCTTCCTTCGCAGTAGCACAGTAGATATAATCTCATTCCTCCGTACACTGGGTGGAAAATGTCTGGGCTAGAATCACATCGATGACGGAAGCAAAATTTATGCCTTTTTTTTGACAACGTAGCTAAGCTAGTCCGTTTCAAGCGTGGGTTGCATGGTTTTTTCGTCCATAAAACAGGAAAATTGGTCATAAAATATAAGCAATTTACAGACAGAGTATACTAACACCTCATAACCTCAGAGCTTTCGCCCTCGAAACAGCAAAGAGCAGCTTAGAACGCTCAAACCCGAAATTTACTGTCTGATCTGAGGGAACATGAAACCATAATGGTTGGTATTATATAGTAGTATATTCGCAAAAATCTTTTGATCGATATTTTGCAAATCACTTTTTCGTTTCTTTTTAATGGTAAAATTTTACTTACCATGCTAGCTACAATATCAGCTGTGGAATACTTTTCCCAGATTAAAATTTATTAATACGTATTATCCTCAATCGGCAGTGTATCTCAATTAGTCAGTCATGATATCTTCTTTCGTTTTTTACGTTAATGACTAATTATTTTTTAATTGCTCCACCGTAATAGTTCGGTTTTAATGAAGTGCTAAATCAATTATTAACCTTTTTCAATTGATAAATTGAGATATATTTTTATTGTAGTTAAAATTCAACCTGCTTAATGTTTTAGTGTAACAAGCAGCCATTTGAATGGCAAATGATTCAAAGCTATGTTAGATTTTTTTTTTCGATATATACGAAAAAAAAAAAAAAAAAACATTTATTGCGCACCAAAGTACAAACAAGAGGTTTGCATTGAACAAAAACCGAATATATAAAATAGGCAACTGAGGCTTTAACAAAGAAATAAAATGTAAAAAAGCTTACGTAAACTGAAAACAACTGGTTTGCTAAAGTCAGGGTTTTAATATGAGTGCGTCTAAATTCTTTTTCTGTTGTCTATCACGAAACCAAACATCAGGTTTTAAGTTTTGAATTTGTTTGAACGAATCAAACTATTTATTCAGAGAAGGTTAGACTGGAGATGCGGAGTGGCTCAGGTAGCCTTGGGTGGAATTCGACATTGAAGATGGTCCTAGAATTTAGGGAGATCGTTCTCCTCGGGACACAAAACATTGAATAGCTTTGTAACAGCGAACAGTAACAGTCATGATATAGATTTGTTCATAAAGTCGATGTTCATGTAACATCATAAACTGCAGTAGCAGTAGCAGGAGATCGTTCTCCTCGGGACACAAAACATTGAATAGCTTTGTAACAGCGAACAGTAACAGTCATGATATAGATTTGTTCATAAAGTCGATGTTCATGTAACATCATAAATTGCAGTAGCGTAGCTACCCTTTTTCGGACCGTGAAGCAAAGAAGATGTTGGGCCCCTACTTAATTAATGAAAATTGCAAAAACAGGAGACAGCCAAAGACGCCTGGTCCCCAAAGGGCCCGGGCCCAGAGGCAATTGCCTACATGGTATCTACGCCACTGATAAACTGTATTCAAGAGCTGCAAAAAAAAAAAAAAAAAAAAAAAAGTTTTTTTTTTTTTTTTTGCCTTACATCGGCCCTTTTACCACTGCAGTAAGCTATTCTTTGTGGTTTTAACAGATGTTGTCTATTGGTACTCTATGCATTTTCTGTCGCGCTCTAAATAATTCAACTACATAGTGCAGCGGTTTTCAAACTTTCGTCAGTGGCCAATATTGATGAAAATATGACGATAGAAATTGTGATTGGGCCATATATTTGGTTAATGCTGTGATATTGCTGCCATCCTCGCATGAAAAAATGGTTGGAAAGGGAAGGGTTTGCAGGTGCATCTTGTTATCGACTTTGATAGTTGCGATTTTCGCAGTACCTACAGGTGAGCTAATTGTTTTCTGTGAACCATTTCCACTTATGTGCCCAGTTCTCCCCGTTTTTTTCCATACTTGGAATCGGTCATCAAAACCTTTTCCATGAATTTCGTTTAACAGGAAATATTTCTGAAAGTCCCGTGCATATCTTATTAACCGGTTTCCACTGTAGTTAGTACAAAAGTCTTATGATTCTATAAAATTTTAAGAACGATTTTCTTCACATTTATACATAACATCATAAAAACGGCCGCATACAAAGCCTTAATATTTACAACCTTAATTCTATTTCGCCAAGTATAACTTCTTGAGAGAGAGGACGCTACTATCTGAGCACCAGACGAACTTGCTACATGCTTGTTACTTTTAGCTGTGTGTTTTTTTTAAACCTCCAAACGCATCACTTAAAAGTAATACAAAAAAAAAAAAAATGTGTCGATTCAGTTGATATTGATAACGGAATAGAATTATTTATCGACAAAAACTTGAAATAAATTGGAGATAGTTTACAAATAATCGTTGACTCGGTAAGCTACTTCTTCTGTGATGTCAAATTCGGAATGTATCGTGGTAAGATTTTTGGTATTTTGTCATTTTTCTTATCCGTTTTCTCCGAATTTAAGATTCGATTGAGTTGTTTTTTCTACTGCCCACACTATAGGAGCATCGGGCTGGATTTTTACATCGTACAGCACTACATGTGTGTGTCTTTTTTTACAAATTTTTGAATATAACTCGTGTCTTCTATTAACCCATGTTTCAAAGCCACATGTAACCAAAGAGTGCTCTACTGCAATACATGCAGTGGGGTAGGGAAAAAAGATTTGAAAGCAGAAAATCATATCATGGTATCGATTGATAACTTCAAAAAATATATTTTATGGACTACACAACTTAGGTTTTAGAAGGTGAATTTTATGGAAAAAAAAATTATGCCTGTATTTGAAACAAATTCATAAGTGCTTAATAAACAAAATTTCAGTGCAGAAAAAAGCATTAACAACAATTAAATGCTCTGAAAAGCTGTGGTTTTTATGTTTCTACATTGAAATATAAGAGCCATAGAAACTTTATGGTTCAAAATCTAACCAGTTCAACCATTAAAACCAATTGTTGCTACTCTTGGACTCATCATTACTAAGTTTTTATGGAAAGTAGCCGTGACAAGGCTGTATCCCGGTAATTTACATCTAGAGTAAAGTTGGTTTTGATCTTCACAGTGTGTTTCTTGTAGCAGCACAACATCTACATGGTAGTCGTTAAGCACTTTTAAGAGGTAGTCACTTTTTGATCGGCTTATACCCTCAATATTAAGTTGAAGAATATTCAGAGGGTGTCCTACGTTCTTTGTTGTTGTTTGGTTCTGAAAGGAGCCATTTAGATTAGGATAATGTTCCATGTTCTAAGTATTAATATAATGTATCCTCTAATTGCTGGGATATCCAAAAGCAGAGCTCGAGGTCCAGCAGCCAACGCAGTTGCTCACTTAGCACCACCCGGGAGACACGTGTAGGGCAATTTAAGGTTATTCCTACGGACGTGTAGCAACGTTTGTCTCCCTCATCCATCAATTATTATGGGAGATTTCAACAGTAGGAGTACTCTTTGGGGCTATGCTGACACTAATGCAGATGGCCTGGTCTGAAGTCGAGGATATTTTCTTAATGTATGACGCAAAAGAGAAAGGTTCCTTTCACTCAGGCAGATGGAACAAAGATACCAACCCAGACCTCTGTTTTGTCTCAAGAGATGAGTGCGGAAGACCTTTGCAGTGTAGCAGGAAAGTTTTGAATAATTTTCCTCGTAGTCAGCATAGACCAATTCTTGTAAAAATTTGCACCGAAGTTCCAATAGTAAGATCAAAGCCTGTACCTCGCTGGAACTTTGTAAAAGCTCACTGGGAAGCCTTCACTAATGAAGTGGATCACAATATTCAATGGATCCCATCAAAAACCGACAGTTATAAGCGATTTGTTGGTTTAATATGCTCCATAGCAAAGAAACATATTCCCAGAGGATATAGGAAAGAATACATTCCTGGCTGGAACAGAAGATGTGATGAGCTATATGAAGAATACCAACTTAGCAATAGAACAGAAATTGCTGATGAACTATTGCAATGCTTAGACTCTGCTAGGAAAGAAAAATGGAACATAATGACAGCAGGTATGAATTTCCAACACTCAAGCAGAAAAGCATGGACACTTCTGAGGAAACTCGGAAGTAGTACTCCCAAATATATTAATAAGAGCTCAGAAGTATCCCCCAGGAAAAGTAGCCAAGAGAATTGTCAACATTTCCAAGAGACCAACCGATACTAACAAAGTTGAAGTCAAAAAACTTAAGAAGGAATTAAGAACTAGACTATCCTTGGCTGAACCAACCTCCCAATTCTCAGGAGAATTCATAATTGCAGAGATTTCAACAGCTCTGAAGGAAATAAAACCAGGCAAAGCAGCCGGAGTGGACGGAATATATCCACAGTTCCTGAAACATTGTGGTCCAAGAGCTCTGAATTGGCTAGTTAAATTTTTTAATGACATCTTGCAGAATGGTAGGTTCCCGTCTTTGTTTAAGAGAACTAAAATAGTTGCCATCCTAAAGCCTGGGAAAAGTGGATCTTGCCCTGAAGATTATCGCCCAATTGCACTTTTAAATATATGTTATAAATTAATTGAAAGAATGGTTTACAATAGAATTTCATCCACAACCTTCCAACACATACCAATTGAACAAGCCGGATTCCGACCAGGCCGAAGCTGCTGCGATCAGGTACTGGCACTTACCAGCCATATCAAGAACGGATTCCAAGATAAGAAGAAGACCATTGCAGTCTTTGTGGACTTGACATCAGCTTATGACACAGTATGGCAACAAGGAATGATTCTGAAATTTTTGAAGATTATTCCTTGTAAGCCCCTCGTGATCCTACTTAACAATATGTTATGCAACAGAGTGTTTGAAGTACACTTAAACGGCAGAGTGAGCAAGTCCTATATATTAAATGATGGTTTACCACAAGGATCAGTTCTAGCCCCATTATTATTTAATATCTATACTGCAGATCTTCCAACAACTGCTTCTAGGAAATTCATGTACGCAGATGACATAGCCCTGACTGCCCAGTCTACTGACTTCAATGCAGCCGAAATTGTACTTACAAAGGATCTTCGTAACCTGAATAAATATTTTCACACATGGCGACTTAAACCTAATTTAAATAAAACCGAAGTTAGCTGTTTTCATCTGGATAATCATAGGGCTAACTATATGCCACAAGTGGAATATAAAGGTCAACGACTGAAACACAACCCTTTCCCAAAATATCTGGGAATTATAATGGACCGAACACTGATGTATAAACAACACCTTTGTAATATTGCAGCAAAGATAAAAACTAGGAATAACATCTTGCATAAACTCAGTGGAACAGGCTGGGGAGCAAACGCAACGGTGCTACGAACATCAGCCCTTGCCCTAGTCTACTCAGTTGCAGAATATTGTTGCCCCGTATGGCTTAATAGTGCACACTCTGTAAAAGTTGATATCCAACTGAATGACACAATGAGGACAATATCAGGCACCATTAAATCGACACCTTTAAAATGGCTACCAGTGTTATCTAACATCTATCCCCCTCATATAAGAAGAGAAATAGCCTTGCTGAAAGAATGGCAGAAATGTCAAAGAAATCCTCACTTGCCCATACATCAGGATTGCAACCCCCAGAAGCCGGAGAGATTGAAGTCTAGGAACCCCTCATGGAAGCTAGGCGAGAAACTTATCAAGTCACATTTTAATGCTGACCAGACCTGGCGCGAAGACTGGACTACTTCAAATCCCGACCACCTGGGCTTAGTCAGTGATCCATGCAGAGCTGTTCCAGGTTTCAACTTACCAAGAAAGGAATGGACATCCCTGAACAGAATCCGAACAAATCACGGAAGATGCAAGTTTTGGCTGCATAAGTGGGGAAAAACTGAAAACCCATTCTGCGACTGTGACAACGTGCCCCAGACCATCCAGCATGTCATCTCGGAGTGCCCAAAGAGGAGATTTGAAGGCTCCATCCAAGATCTACATAGTGTTACTGATGATGCTATTAAGTGGCTGAATAAACTGTAAACTGGACATTACATTTTAATTCATCAAATGTTACTTATAATTTTTTTCTGTAAATATTGTTTTTAGGCTTATTGTAATTTATTTATTTATTTTTTGACATTGTTACAAATGTATCCTCATTTTTTGCCATACGAAATAATAAAATCGTTACTAAGTTATAGTCTAAACCAGTGGTTTTCAACCAATATGCCACGTAATTTGGGTTTAAGTTACTTATTATTTTTTAATTTATATGTTTATTTCATTATAAAATGGTGTACAGTTTCTTTTTAATTTTGTGGTGATCTATAATTGATGTTTACTTAGTACTTCTATATAAAGAATAAAATTATAAACTGTATATATATATATATATTTCTCCCCGGGGGCTCACATCTGGTGAGTATGGGCTTGGCACACCCAGGGTCCTGAGCTGGATATCATCATTCTTCTTTTTCTTGGTGATTCCCCTTTGACTCTCTCTCTCTCTCTCTCTTTTGGGGTAATTCGGTAATTTTTTTTTTTGGCTGGTGCTGCATAAGCCTCAGGCTTCCTTGCACCATATAGCTAATAATAATAATAATAAAATAATTTGTATTATGAAATGTAATTTTTATAATTATATTATTGTAATAACTATCATATAACATATTTTTTTAATTTTATATATATATATATATATATATATATATATATATATACACACACACACATACACGGATATATACAGAGAGAGAATCGGATCTAACAGGCAGAAAATTGAGTAGGGGTGCCACAAAATAAAATAAATTACTTAGGGGTGCCGTTATTAAAAAAAGGTTGAAAACCACTGGTCTAAACTTTCAGAGAAGCAGGACAAGAATGGTGTGGTAGATATCTCGCATGAGTTCCCTGGTAATTGCAGTTTTCCCCCAAAGAAGGTTTCTAGATGGATGTAGGCTTTTAGTAATCTTCCTCTTTTGAATAAAGGACAAGTTTTAGTGAGATATCGAACACCTTGCTCAGATATGCTAAATATTATACAGTGATATTTTAAAAATAATAATAAATCCTCACTACATGCACCTAGTAAACCTTTCGACCATAAGATGCAGGGAAGTTTTAGGCAACATTTTCCAGTTGGGAAAAATGTCTTATTTTGCATGGTACAGTAGTTTGTTTTTAATTGAAAATATAGTCAGTTTGTTCAATCTTTCCTGACATAATTAAAAAGTAATGTTTAATTTGCTTGTTACATTTAAATTTCCTCTTCTAGATTCAAGTGACAGGTAATTTTGTCAATATTCTAACAATAGTTTCCAATAACCTTTTTCCTGAACACATACAATTTAATATCTAAGATTTTTTAGAATAAATTATGACAAGTTAATTTCTGAAAAAAATTTATATTCTGTTTTGATAACTTCATATTTAATAAGTCATAGCAGCTGGATGGTGTTGTTACTCTTTGGGTTATGTTTAAGATGGAGGTTTGGATGCAGTTTCATCTATGTAGCAGATTTATTCAAGGATTGGCCATTCATTCATTTATCAGGGTGCTATATAAAAGTCTTAAATATTTCTTATTTATATGCCCACACAATGGTGGAACTGCCATACTATGTGATTTGCTATAGCTGCTTTAGTATGGTTGTTAAAGATCACATGGAGCAATTGGCAATCTTGTTTGGGGGGATTATGTGCACGTCTTGGCAGGCAGTGCCAAGCCTGAATGCCATCTGAGGTGCATCATTTATTCCTCTGGCCCTGGTTAACCATGCTTTCTCTTATGTTAAACCCTTTGTTTGTAATGCTGACCAAGGTTTGTATTGGGCTTATTGGCAAACTACTTTTCAAGAATTGTTTGTAACTGCTCTTACTTTTGTTTTTTGTGCACTTTAGTGATCATATTTCCTACTTGTTCCAACTTCAAAAATATGTACAAAAAGAGCTCCCAATTTTTGCTTTCCACAATCTCCATATCACTGATTTTTCTGTTTTGAATAGTTTCCATTTCCATCAGTCAAAGCTTTCTCTGAATTATCTTTTGATTTTTCAGTATCCACATTTTAAGAGAAGTTCTCTATTAACTTGATTACTAAAAGTGTGTAGTGAACAGTTATTTAAAACTCATAAAACTACACGTGTTATTGAAAACTACAAGCATGTTTTGCCCATTATGCATATTCAGCCTGATCTCTGAGTGGGACAAATTGTCTCAAACATTTTATAAAACTTGGTTTTACCAATAAAGATTTTAACAATCAAAACTGTTTCTTTTGCAGAAGTTCAGCACGTTGGATTTGGAATGTAGTAGGGTATGATATGGCCTAGAAATATGTTTTTATGGAATATGTCAAGGAAAAAAAGGTTGAATACTACTACATGAAACAAGCTGTCTTTGCCACAATTTTTTGTTTAGATCAAGGGTCTGCTTACACTAGCAGTTGCTAGTGTTAGAAAGGTATTACTGGATTTATTCATTTGGTAAAATTATTCATCTAATTGACAGTGCCTGCTAATTTATTCTAAAACTGCTTCAGATTTTATCATTGACCAATTAGGATTTTTTTTTTTTTCTGATATATTTCCTAATTGAGTGCTCATTTCTTTCTGTTGGTACACTACGGGCAATACTGAAGCATCTTTTAACTCACTTGCATCCTGTTCCTGTAGTGTGTTATATATTATGTTGAAATGTGTTGTGAACACCTTTGACTGGCATGCAACACCTTAGATGCCACATGAAGCCACCCAAGGCAAATTGAATTTGAGTGGGGGAGGAAACACTGATTTAAGAATTCAGTTACCATTTTTCTATAAGGAAACTAAAAGCTTTTACAGAAACTTCAGGGTTGGGTTCTATGGGAATTAATCATTCCCCCTCCCAATCTGCACCTCTCACTAGATATTTCTGCTGTGTAAACTAATTTTATGTTAAGTGCTTGAAATAATAAAAATATGAAATAAATTTAATATGGATTAATGAACAGTGATTTTAATTTTTAAATATGGATTATTTTATTAGTTTTTTTAATATGGATTAATGGCATTCGTAGCGAGCGGACACCTTTCTAAAGCACAAGGAGAACATAATAATTAGAGGCTTAGAGTGGATAAGAGGATTATATTAGGATTAAGAGGTTAAATAATTGCATTTAAATAATTTATTTAATATACTGTGTTAAGTTTGTTTTGATATATTTTTTTCCCTGTAATAGTTTGCAAATTGAATTTATATAATATTATAAATGGTCAACAATAATGGAAGATGCCTGATAGACTTCTGCATTTTTAATAAACTTAAAATTACAAATACTTTTTTCAGACACAAGAATATCCATAAATTCACATGGGAAGCAAGAAACACAAAGTCTATAATAGATTATATTATCATTAATGAAAATTTAAATGACAAAATTAGAGACACTAGAGTATTCAGAGGCAGTGAAATTGAAAGTGATCACTACCTAGTAGAAAGCACTTTTAAAATAAAAAGAAATTATCTTAATAAAAAGAAGAAAATACCAACGAAAACTACTAAGAAATTAAAAATACATTTGTTGGAAGATGAAAGTGATAATGTTGAGGAAATCTGGTCAAACATGAAAAAAATCAATTCTGGGAGCTGCTGAAGAAAGTCTTGGATATAAACCTATAAAAAAATAAAAACTGGCTAAGAACTTGGAATTAAGAATTGAAACAAACAATCAATGAGAAAAAAAAAGACCTATAAACTGTTCCTACAAACTAAAGACCTACATCTACACATAAAATATAAAAAGCTTAGAGCAGAAGTCAGAAAACTAACCAGAAGAATCCGACGAGATGACTGGGATAAATTTGTTAAATCTTTAGAACGTGATATCACGAGCCCACAGAGAAGAGGTTTTAAAATTTTTAAGAAAGTACTAAACACAAATGATCAAATAAAAACCAACTTCATCTCCCAAGCAGAATGGAAGCAACACTATTCCAAACTATGGTATAACCCAGGCACTAGGGAATTGGAAGATGAATCTGTGATAACCAAAGATGAAGAAAATATAACAATGGAAGAACTAGAGTTAATATTACAAAAATCAAAAAAACGAAAAAGCCCAGGCATAGACAATTTGAATGTAGAACTTAAATATGGGGGCACCTTACTAAAAAACACACTACTAAAATTATTTAACATCATATGGCATAAGCAACAGATACCCAAAGATTGGGAAACAGGAATAGTAATCAATTTACACAAAAAAGGCTCCAGAAATAAGCCTAACAACTACAGAGGGATAACACTGCTGTCAACTGCTACAAAGCTATACTCTAATATACTAAAGAATAAACTTAATAAATACCGTGAACAATTCTTAGAAGAAGAACAATGTGGGTTCAGAAAAGGTAGAAGCACAATAGATGCCATTTTTTCACTACAACAAATTTTGGAGAAAAAAAAAAGAGAATTCAATCTATCAACATAGTCTGCTGACGAGGCTACTAGGAGACGGTCGTGTTCAAAGCCGCTAAGTGAATTTTTCTTATTTATTGATTTGAAATTATTGTTTTTCTAAAACTTTTGATTTAAATTTAGTAGTATAACATTATTTTGTGATTTTCTGATTAATTTGGTGTATTTATTCTTTACTCGGCCTTGTAATTGCATAAAAGTATCGGTAAGGGTTTTCACGTGTTTTCAACTCCGCTACCGTTCGTAACTTTCCCGCCTTTGTGATACGATAGTTATATACCGTACTAGATACCAGTTAAATTGTACGTTTAAATAAATACATATAACGACTTAGATTACAAACGTAATATAATTAATTATATTTAACATAATTAATTATAATTAATTAATAAATTAATAGAATCATGACTCAGACCAGAGCAGCAAAGCAAAAGGCTCAAGCTAATGGAAGTGCTGTGGCTCAGAGCAGAACTGAGGGAGGCAGTTGTCCTCTGACTCACAGCCTTATAAAATGCACTGTTTGCTTGATGTTTGCAGAGCAATCGGGTACGGGACATGATACTGCCAAGGGGGATGTCTTTGTGTGTGCGCGATGCAAGGAGTGTATCGATATCAGGCAACAACTCGGCGTTCTTGTGGGCCTATATGAGAGCTTGAAGGACAGGGTGGATGCCTTCGAAGAAACTAAATTGAGGGGCCCATCAAGCTCTCAGCTGCCCGCATCAAAGCCAGAGCTTGCACTTGGGCATCGCGTGACACAGAGACAACCCCCAAGGCAGAATGCGCTGGTCCCGAAGGAACTAGTAGTTGTTGGTGACTCTATTGTCAGGGAAACGGGGAACATGCTTTGTAAAAAAGATAGGTGGAACAGGACCAGGGTATGTCTGCCAGGGGCAAAGGTTGATGACGTTGTAGAGCGAATATCATCTTTTAAGGGCACAAAAGGTGATATAGTTGTACACGTTGGCACTAATAATATTAAGTTTAGGAGACCGGCAGAATTACTTAACAAGTACAGGTCACTGTTGAACAAAAGCCAAGAATTAGGGTTGAATTTGAAAGTGTCTGCAATTCTGCCCAGACACGATAGGAGGGAGTATATGATGAGAGCCTTGTCGATCAATTCGGCCCTGGAAAGATTGTGCAAGGCTCAAGGGGTAGAATTTTTTTCAGCCTGGACTGTACTTGTTAACAGGAGAGATTGCTTCTACAGGGATGGGATACACTTAAATAGAAAGGGTGCAAGAATATTTGCTGATGCTATTGAGGCAGTGTTAGGTGGGTCGGAAAACTGCTAGCTTGGGGGGAGACAAAGACCAATGGATTGACAGTAGCCACTGGCAGAGGTGAAAGAGATTCTTGCACTGCTTCTATTAGAATGAGCAGAAGCCTGAAAAACAAGATGCATGGTATTTCAGAGACTGCTGGGAGCCATTGCGGTACAAGTAAACACATGGGTTGTGTTAGGGTAGCTAAGAATAGAAACAGGTGCAGGTATACTTGCGTGTACACCAATGCTAGGAGTTTAGTAAATAAATTTGATGAATTTGAGGTATTGCTCAAAACATCAAAGGCAGATATTGTTGGGATATCAGAGACGTGGTGTCACAGAGATATAAGGGATGCAGAACGGCAATTGGGGAGTACAACGTCTACAGAAAGGATAGACAGGATAGGAAGGGGGAAGGGGTTATGCTATTAGTTAAGAAACACATAAAAACCAAGGAAGTGAAGCCAGTCGACATCGCTGGACAGTGCAGTGTTGAGTCAGTTTGGTGTGACATAAGCATTGGGAGATCAAAATTGAGAGTAGGAGTGTGCTATAGGCCTTATGACTCTGATGAGTATAATAAGGAACTGTACAGGGAAATAGAGTGGGCCAGTAAATCAGAAAGTCTTATAATGGGAGATTTTAATTTCCCACATATTGACTGGAATTTGGGGGCTGGTTACTCACACACTAGCAGGGCTTTTGTGGATTTATTGGATGATTGTTTTCTACATCAGCATGTTCGGGAGGCAACTAGAGGGAGTAATACTCTTGATTTGATTATCAGCAGTGATTCTTCGTGCATTAAGAATCTGCAGATAAATGAACCACTAGGTGGCAGTGATCACAGTGTGCTGAAGTGGGATTTACTCAAAGAGGTAACTACCATTAGGGGTAAAGGGAAGGGTTATTGCTTCCGTAAAGGCGACTACGATGGACTGAGACAGTATTTAAATTCTATACAGTGGGACCAACTGATGATGTTACCAACAGCAAATTCAAAATGGGAAGCATTCAAAGAACTTACCTTGGAAGCTGCTAGGCTTTACATACCAACTAAGAAATATTGTTCAAGGTTTAGGCCAAAATGGATGTCAGATGAACTAATGAGGCATATGGCAGAGAAGAAAAATGCATGGGATACTTACAAATTAACACATGACACAGAAGCCTATGATAGATACAAGTTGTTATGCAACCAAGTTACAAAGGAGGTTAGGCAGGCGAAGGCAGATTACGAGAAATCCTTGGCAAGGGATGCAAAGAAAAACAGCAAAGAGTTCTTTACTTATGTAAACTCTAGAAGGAAGGGGATGAATCAGATTGGTCCACTTGATATTGATGATCCTGCTCAGGTAGCTAACAAACTAAATGAATACTTTGCATCGACATTCACACATGAGGAGTTATTGAGCAAGGGGAATGCCAGAGGTGTATTCAACTCTAGCAGTAAGCTACAGAATATTGAAATAAATGGGAGTAAAGTGGAGGAGAAACTGTTGAAGATAAACACAAGAAAGGCACCCGGGGTGGATGGGATCTATCCAGTTATATTAAAGGAGGCAGCAAAGAAGTAAGCAAACCCTTAGCCATAATTATGAGAACTTCCTTGGACTCAGGGGAGGTACCTATAGACTGGAAATGTGCAACTGTGACCCCAATTCACAAAGGAGGATCAAAGGCTGACACAAGTAATATACACCTGTGAGCTTAACTTCTGTTCCAGGAAAATTAATGGAGGCACTGGTTAAAGAAGCACTGCAGGATCATTTAGACAAGACTTCAGTTATAGCTCAGACACAGCATGGTTTTGTGAAGGGGAAGTCTTGCCTGACCAACTTGATTGGGTACTACGATGCAGTCACAAAAGAACTGGATGCAGGTAATAACTTTGATATTATATACTTGGATCTTAGAAAGGCTTTTGATACTGTTGCACATGGAAGACTGCTACACAAATTGGAGCAGTGTGACATTGGAGGCAAATTGCTGCTATGGATAAAGGGGTGGTTGAGGGGGAGAAGACAGAGAGTGGTAATCAGTGGACACTGCTCATCGTGGACTAATGTTATTAGTGGAGTCCCTCAGGGCTCAGTGTTCGGTCCATTATTGTTTTCTGTATTTATAAATGATATTGATGATGGTATTTCAAGCTTAATGTCCAAGTTTGCAGACGATACAAAGGTTGGCAGGGTTGTCAAGGACACTACTGACACTATGCTGCTGCAACAGGATCTGGAAAGGTTGAGCAGATGGGCTCAGAGGTGGCAAATGAAGTTTAACATTGACAAATGTAAAGTACTACACATGGGAAACAGCAACCCCAGAGCAACGTATCAACTCTGTGGTACTACACTGACAGTGGTAGAGAATGAAAGGGACTTGGGGGTGGTTGTGCCGGCAGATATGAAGTTCTCTGAGCAGTGCAGACGGGCTGCAAGAGTAGCTCATGGAGTATTGTCAATGATATACAGGAATTTTTCCAGCAGGGATAAGGAGGTGATTATTCCATTGTATAAGGCAATGGTCAGGCCACACCTAGTGTACTGTATACAGGTCTGGAGGCCTCATTTGAAGAAGGATGTAGAGCTGCTGGAACGAGTACAGAGAAGGGCAACAAGATTAGTGAATGGAACAAAGGGGTGCTCTTACGAAGAAAGGCTTAAGTTTTGCAAATTACAGTGTCTGGAGACTAGGCACCAGCGCGGTGATCTGATAGAGGTGTATAAAGCCTTGAATGGTTTAAGCATGCTCAATGCTGATGGGATTCTTCCTCTAGCTCAGAAAAATCACCTGAGAGGGCATAAATTCAAATTGAGGAAAGACAGATGTAGGATAGACGTGCGGAAATTTGCCTTTAGCCAGCGGGTGGTTGGTTGGTGGAACAGACTTCCATCCCTTGTGGTGGAGGTTGATATCCTAAATAAGTTTAAGGCTCAGCTGGACAGGTATTTTGAACGAACAGAGGGGTGAAGTGGAAAGGGGTTTTTTTTTTTTTTTTTTGGCTGATGCTGCATAAGCTTGCTTTCTTGCATCAAATGCCTCTACTAATGCTAATGCTAACATTTCTGCTCTTTATTGATTATGAAAAAGCATATGACAATGTAAACCGGAAAAAACTTTGGCAAATTCTACGTGAAGAAAATATCCCAACCCAACTCCAGAAAGCGATCCAAAGCCTATATAAAAACTCAAAAGTCTGTATAAAATATTCTAATGGCCAACTATCAGACCCAATTAACACCAATAAAGGAGTGAAACAAGGATGTGGATTATCACCAAATTTATTTAATATCTACATCAATAAAATTCTTAAACAATGGAAACAAACAATTAACAACAGAATACAGTTGAAGAACAGGAATAAAATCCAAACTATATTCTATCCTGATGATCAAGTTATAATTGCAAAATCCAAAGATGAACTACAGATAGCAGCAAATGAACTTAATAAAATAGGTAAAAAGTACGAGATGAAAATCTCCACCTCAAAAACAAAATCAATGGGATTATGTGGAAAAAACATACAAAGAGTCAAAATTGTTATTGATGATAAAATAATAGAACAAATATCTGACTTCACCTATTTGAGAAATTTAATATCAAATGAAGGGAAAGACATCCACACTAAACTACAAAAATATAATAAAATGAATGGAACAATTAAACGCCACTTCAGAAAACAAATGACAACTGAAACAAAATTACGACTGCACAACATCACTTCAAAACCAGCCCTCTTCTACAGCTGTGAGACTTGGGTCATAAAGAAGAAAGATGCACACGAACTAGAAGCAGCACAGAGATTTTTAAGACCATTATTAGGCTTTACAAGACTAGACCACCAAAGAAATTTAGATGTCTGCGAGAAATTAAAAGTAGATAACATAGAAAATGACATAAAACAGTATCAGAAAAAATGGATCAGGCACATAGAAAGTATGAACCCAGATGGGATCCCAAATTAGCCTTTAACTACAAACCTACAGGCAAGAGAGATGTTGGTCGACCAAGACAATGATGGCAAGATCAAAACCACTTCCAAGAGCTACAGCAGAACAGGTCTTAAAAGACCTAAGCCGGACCAAGTTCATGATGATGATAAATACAATTTTTACTTTCTGTGATATTTAATAAATTTAACAATGGTTGTGACAAGATGCACCTTGAACACTTAGTCAGAAGGTATCATGACTCATACAGAAAAAGCTGATGGCAATTTCCAGGTGAATTATGATTTTATCATTTGCAGAACCTGTGCTATGTATTCCAAGGTCGACCTAATGGATAATCATAGCTCACCTGGTAATTCTTTTCTTTGTCACCATTGTACGGAGTGTGCCGATCTAGAGTTAAAATTTTATGCATTGCTAGAAGAAGCTGGGTCAATGAAAAAAACGGGTGCTTGCCCTCAAGAATAATGGGAGCTCGTCAGTGACTCGAGACTCTAGTAACTTATTAAGTGATGCACTGTAGATTCTGTTCCCAGAAACAGAATAACCACGTACAAACCGCTCTGGTTCAAAAGGAGTTTCTATTAGGAGACTCCATTGTCAGCAAACAGAAAATATTTTTTGTAATAAGGATATATGACAAGAACCAGGGTTTGTCTGCCTGGAGCAACAATTAATGATGTCACCAACAGATTGTCAGATTTTAAGGGAGGTAAAGAGAATATTATTCATGTAGGGACTAATGATATTAAGCGCACACAATCGGATGATTTGTTATGTCAGAAAATCTGTGTGTCTGCAATTCTGCCCCACGCACGATAGGAGGGATTATATGCTGAAAGCCTTGTGGATTAACTCACGACTTGAATGATTCTGCAAGGCTCTTCGGGAGAAATTTTATCAGCTTGGCCCACACTTGTAGGTAGAAGGAATCTGTTTTGTAGAGACAGGATACATTTAAACAAAGGTGATGCAAGAGTTTTTGCCAGTATCATTGAGGATCCCTTAAAGGTTCAGGGGATACTGCTAGTTCGATTGGACAAGGGTAATATAGATAAACATTTATCTGATGATATTGGTCAAAGTAACGCTTGCACATACCTCAAGAGTTTTTCTGTTACCGCAACAGATCATATTAGCAAGATGTTCTGAGGGCGGAAACGTTTCAAATGAGTGGGTAGCTAATGACAGGGAAGCAAGCTTAAATAACTTCAAGGGGTATGTCAAAGTAGTTAACTATACAAAAACACAAGAACTATACAAGTCTTAATTGTTTATACAGTAATGTCAGAAGGGTTGTTGATAAAAGGAGTGAATTCGAACTGCTGGTTAGGACAAGTAACGCTGACGTGATACTGATTACGGAAATGTGGTGCATCCCGGAAATAGGGGATGATGGGTTTCATACGGTATGTACAATGTATTTAGGAAAGACAGGGCAGATAGAAGGGGTGGCGGGGTCATGATTCTTATCAAAAGCAGCCTGAGCATGACGAAAGCTTTCCCAGATTCAGACATTTCCCATGGTAGTAGAGTATCTGTGTGGTGTGAGTTAGTTGGAAGCAAAGGTATAATGAGAATGGGGGTAATTTACAAGCCAGGTGATTTTGAAGATTATGATGAGAGCCTCTACGTGCAAATGGAATGGGCAAGTAAACATAAATGTTTTATTATGGGTAATTTTAATTTGTCTCTAATTGATTGGAGCAAATAGGAAGGAAACTTGGCATGGGAGAAAATTTTTTAAATCAACTAGATGATTGTTATTTGTATCAACATGTCAGGGAAAGTACTAGGGAAAAGAATATTCTAGACCTAATCATCGCCCATGAACCTGATGACTTTATATGGCTGACAGTACAGGCACCAGTAGCAGGAAATGATCACATAGTTCTATGGTGGACGAAGAGAGAGAGAGGTAGCAGTAGTTAAAGGAAAGGGTTATAATTGCAGGAAAGGAAATCGCGACGGCTTAAGGTGCTACATGGCCTCTGTTTACTGAATAGATATCTCACAGAGAATGAATATAATTGAATTATGGTATACCTTTAAAACATTAATCACAGAAGGCTTGAATGTGTATATACTATTAAAAAAATAATCCAAGAGGTGAATTCCAAGTTGAATGAATAATGAAGTTGCCAGATTACTTGAGCAGAAAAAGACAGCATGGAAAAGTTACAGGGCAATAAAAAGTACTGAAGCTTATAACAGCTACAAATTCTCTGTAGTAGTACCACAGAAAAGGTTAGGCAAGCAAGTTGTGAGGATAAGGAATTTTTCACATATAAAAATGCAAAGAAGAGAAGGACAAATAAGATAAGACCCTTACGTAATGGACGTGGGATAGTATTAGATGCCCCAGCTGATGTTGCAGATGAACTCAATAGTTACTTTTCATTGATATTTGCAGAAGAAAAACCCTTTATGTCATTGACAAATTATAGGGGTGTAGTTGAAAAATATGTAATTAGTGATATTGAAATTTTGCATGATTACTTAATAAAAAAACTTTCGGGCCTACAGGCAAGTAAGCCTCCTGGGGTTGATGGCATATACTCTATAAGTTTAAGGGAGGCAGCAAGTGAGTGCATCGAACCAGTAAGATTAATTATAAGAGCATCAATGGACTTGGGAGAGATTCCATTAGATTGGAAACATGATGTATCGCCAATACATAAAGGCGGTTCTATGAGTGAAGTGGGAAATTACGGACTGGTCAGTCTAACTTCAGTAGGGAAAATCATGGAGGTAATGATCAAGGGTGAACTTTAGGATCATTTAGATAGAAATGGAATTCTGAAGGATACATAGCGTAGTTTTATAATGAGAAAATCATGTTTAATAAATCTGGTTAACTATTTTGACAGGGTCTCTCATGAGCTGGATTTAGGGAATAATTTTGACATTGTTTATTTAAATTTCAGCAAATCATTTCACTCAATCCCACATGACTGATTACTTTGTAAGCTGGAACAGGTTGGAATCACAGAGAAAAATCCTTATGGATAGCAGGATGGCTTCAGGGCAAGAGGCAGTGGGTTGTGATAAATAGTTATTCTTCAGATTGGGTTAATGTAAGAAGTGGGGTACCCCAAGAATTGGTATTGGGACCATTGTTGTTTTTGATTTTCTTAAATGATATCAGTGAAGGGATAGAGCGCATGATGTCTAAATTTTCAGCTACCTAAACTAAATGATCACTACCAAGCAGAGCATCGGTAGTGATCATTAACACTTGGTGTTAATGATCATTACCAATGCTCTGATAAGTGGCACTTAGATGATTTATAGAGCTTCTTAATGTACCATTGTACAATCGACTTAATAGTGTGAATAGCAATAAAGCTAGATCGTAGGTATAGCTTAGCTTAATTTTTCAGCAGTTATTACATTACAGCACATAAGGACTCCTTAAAAAATCAATAGCAATAAAGCTTAATAGACGGTACTCACCTTGATTGATCTGCTTAGTTACATGAAGTTGGGGTGGAAATTTATTGAGCTTTATTGCTATTCACACTTGATGACATTCAACTAAAGTCATTAGTGGAAGAAAGGGACTTAGGAGTTATGATATGGTGAGACATGAAGTTCTCAGAGCATTGTAGACAGGTTGCAGGGAGAGCCTATGGTGTCCTATCGATGATTTATCGAACATTTCTAGTAGAGATGAGACCATCATAATCCCATTATATAAGGCTATTGCGAGACCCCACTTGGAATAATGTGTTCAAATATGGAGACCACACCTAAAAAAAAGAGACATCGAGCTTCTTGAAAGGGTCCAGAGATGAGTAACTCGCTTGGTGATATCGGCAAAAGTGCATTCATGTGAGGAAAGACTTCGAATATGTGGGTTGCAGAGCTTGGAAACTAGGTACCTTAGAGGAGACTTGATTGAAGTGTTTAAGGCTCTGAGAGGCATAAGCAAAATGAATGAAGATGAAATTTTCACAGTTATAAATGATTCTAGAACTGGGGGCCATAAATTGAAGTTACGGTGGGAGATGTTTAGACTGGATTGCAGGAAGTTTTATTTTGGCCAGCGAGTTATAAATTACTGGAATAAGTTACCTACATGGGTGGTCAAGGCTAACAGTTTGGGTAAATTCGAAGGGTAGCTGGATAGTTACCTACTAGAGGAGGGAAAGAGACATAGGCTGTATATTTCCTTTTCTTTTATTATTTATTAATTATTTATTTTATTTTATTATTATTATTTTACTTTTTTTTCTTTTCTTTTTTTTTGCTGGTGCAGCATAAACCTTAGGCTTCTTTACATCATATGGCCATTACTAATACTAAATACTGCAGAATAAGAGAGATGGAGGTAATTTAATACTAATAATAAGGAAATTGCAATTAAAAAAAATTGCGGGTGTACCCTGTAGGTACGAAAGATGATTTATGTGTAAACATCTTTGATAACAGTAGAACCGAAATCATGAACGATGTAATTTATGCTCATGCCCGCTACTTTACCAAATCAATATTAGTGATAAATAAGATACACACGCCTGCTGCTTACTCTGCCAAATCAACATTTGGAAGCAGTTAGGCCAATAGTCTAATAACCCATTTGATTGCAGCCATTTGTTGAATAGTATGATTGCAAACAATGCAAGTATTTGTATTGTTACAGTCATACTGTCTATGTTGCTATCATGTTGAATTGTGTTACTCTGTCATGCTTTGTTGCAAATTACCATGCAGCGCTACAAGATCTGCAAGAAACGACAGTATCCATTCATAATACGCTATCGAAACTATGACTTGGCTCAGGATCTCAACGAGTACAAGCGCGAGATGGTAATGCTGCACATTCCATTTCACAAGGAAACAGAGATACTGTCAGAGGTTAAATATGTCAAGATCTATGTCGACAATGAAGAGCTCATACTAGATTGTAAATTGTATGAATTGGACTTGGACATTCGCAAAACGATTGAAATATAAGGCGATGCATCAAGACAACAACGATGGTGACCCTGACGAAACATACGGTAATGACCTGCATAGCCTTGTAATGCAACTGCGAGAAGACCCCTTTCGAAACTTTTAAAGTCATCCAAACAGCGAGATGAATGGGGATCTAAAGCTCAACCAACTCAACCCAATTGCAAAGAAACAAAAACTTGATGACCAACGATGACTTCTGCAACTTAATGAAAGTAGCCAATAACAAGCAAAAGATTTTACTCATACATGTAATTTGGAGTCTTATCACCCATTTCCAAACCAATTCAAATATTCTTGACTTGCCCAGCTGGTTGCAGAAAAACATTTATGATTTGCCTCTTGATGGAAATTTATAACCGTTTCAGTAATACAGATGGGTATTGTAACGCTTAGATTACATGCACTTCAACTGGTAAGATTGAAGCGCATGTAATGTAGTGACCTTGGATGGCTAAGATCACTGCCCTCAAGATATCCATTTCTCTGGTTACAAAAAGGTTCCTGCCGCAGGTGGCAATGGTTAGCCCAAAGCCACATAAGTGGTATGCCGACCGGACTAGCCGGGTGGGTAAAGTGCCTGCCTGGCAACTCAAAGGTCGCAGGTTCAAATCCTGCCTCGGCCTTGGATCAAAGTACTGCAAAAACCTTGGGAGGTGCATTATGGCCACAGAAGCTGATGCGCCAACAACTACCAAAAAAAAAAATAATAATAATAAGTGGTATGCCCATAATCATAAATGTTTTTCCGCAACCAGCTGGTTTACGCCAGCTCTGAGCATATCCAAGATCACCTCCCATGATTCTTTGCTCAGTCTCCTATCCCGACTCTTCTTTTTGTCTTTCCCACGATTTTTCCACAACCAGCTGGTTTATGCCAGCTCTAAGCACAACCAAGATCACTTCCCATGATCCTTTGCTTTAAATGCTTTACCCTAAATTTTGCAAAGTGTCCATTTCTCTGATTACCAAAAGGTTTCTGCTATGGGTGGCAAAGGTTAGCCCAAAGCCACCTAAGTGGTATGCCCCGAATCATAAGCATTTTTCTCTGCAACCATGTGGTATATGACAGCTCTGAGCACATCCAAGATCACCTCCCATGATCCTTTGCCCGATCTCCTCTCCCGACTCCGATTTCTCTGTTATGAAATGGAAATGACGTCATTATCGTTTCATAACCCGTGTGGCTATCTGGAGTATAAACAGAAAATTAAAAAAAAATTTTTTTTAATTGAAATGTTCACATCAAAGCAGTCACAGTTTGATCCATGTAATTGCCCTAGCAGAAGAAGAAAAGAAGAAAAAAAAAAAAAAAAATATATATATATATATAGTGTATATACATTACATATACATGGTGATTCACTACCAGTGCGACAAACTTGCAGGCACAAAGACGAATCGGAATCACATAGCATTGCAGGGTCCGAAATGCCTTCATCGTGCGGTAGAGGACGTTGAACGGGAGGTCGCGTGAACAGCGATCCCGCTGGAAGTCAGCATTTGTGAACCGGTTCCTGAGGCAGTAGGATGGACGAGTATTCAAACGTTGAACTGGCCGACATGCACCTCGTGTATGGAGCTGCGGACTGTAATGGGTGCGCCGCTCTGCGCTTGTACCAGGAACGTTTCCCTCACGGGCGTGTTCCTCATCATACGATTTTCGCACGTGTGCACAGAAGGTTACGTGAGACTGGTTGTTTCACGAGAGGTACCATGAAACTGTTCGCCAATGAGAAGAATGTCCTACGTCTTGCAGAAGGCAGTACGAGTACTCGAGTGATAGGCCAACGATTGTGTATTTCCCAATCGACTGTATGGAGAATACTGTCAACAAACCAAATGAGTTCATACCATCTGCAATGCATCCAATCATTGGAGCCTGCAGATTATCCACTCCGGAAGACTTTTGCTACTTGGTTTCTTCAACAGAAACTGTTCGCAAATGCTGACTTCCAGCGGGATTGCTGTTCACGCATCCTCCCGTTCAACGTCCTCTACCGCGTGATGAAGGCATTTCGGACCCTGCAATGCTATGTGATTCCGATTAATCTTGGTGCCCCCTACACCTCCTGAAAGTTTGTCGCACTGGTAGTGAATCACCCTGTATACATTATACACCGATGAGCCAAAACATTATGACCAGCGAGTTGTTATGCAAATCGAAGCAACTGCAGGTGAACTACGGCACGTGCACAGGTCATGACACTATAAAAAACACCTGATACTGAGCTCCGTTAATCAGTGTTACTCTTATTCTTCAGATGGGAAAGGCAGCGGACTTAAGCAAGTTTGACAAAGGCCAAATTGTAATGGCCAGACAACTGGGTCAGAGCATATCCGAAATGGCACGGCTGGTGGGGTGCTCACGGTCAGCAATGGTTAGTACTTACCAAAAGTGATCCGAGGAGGGAAAACACACGAACTGTCGGCAAGGTGTTGAATGACCATGGCTCATCGATGCTCGAAGTGAGCGAAGGCTCTTCCGGATGGTACGTGGCAACAGAAGGGTGACTGTGGTGCAACTCACCAGTAATTGGAATGCTGGTGATGTGAATAATGTGTCACAACACACATTACATCGAACTCCACTGAAAATGGGACTGTGTAGCCTGTGTAGCCCATGCTAACCAGAGTTCACCGGCGACAGCATCTACAATGGGCACGCAAGCATCGAAACTGGAACTTGAGTGATTGGAAGAAGGTCGTCTGGTCCGATGAATCACATTTCCTGTTGCACCATGGACAGGTGGGTACATGTGTGTCGTTTATCTGGGGAAGTGATGGCACCTGGATATACCATGGAATGAAAACAAGCCGGCGTCATGCTTTGGGTGATGTTCTGCTGGGATACTTGGGTCCAGTCATCCGTGTGCCAGGCACTCTGATGTCTACCACCTACCTAAACATCATTGCTGACGAGGTACACCCTTTCTTGGCAACAGTCTTTCTCTCTCTCTCTGGTGGTGCCATCTTTCAGCAGGATAATGTGTCATGCCTTACCGCCCAGATTGTTCGAGACTGCTTCGCAGAACATGAGGAAGACTTCCAGGTATTGTTCTGCCCTCCAAATTCTTCAGATATCAATCCCATCGAGCATCTGTGGTTTGTGTTGGAACAGAAACTCCGATCTGCGGCATCTCAACCACGGACCTTACAGGAGTTAAGGATCTGCTGGTTACGTGTTGGTTCCAGATACCACAAGACATATTTAGAAATCTTGTAGCATCCATGCCTCACCAGGTACGAGCTGTTTTGGCTGCACATGGAGGACCAGCATCATGTTAGGTAGGTGGCCATAATGTTTTGGCTCATTGGTGTATATATGTATAAAATAAGTAAGTAAATAAAAATTGTAGAGATAAGAGAAGGAAGTAAAAAAAAATTTTATTTATATAGAAATAAGTAAATATTATTATACAGAATTATATTGTCGTATATTGCACAATCCTGGCATCGTTCTCAAGTGTTGAAAACACCAGAACCAACCACCTTCTGGTGGTTGACACTTGGGAATGAGACCAGGATTTTGCGATATATGACAATATAATTCTGTATAATAATATTGACTTATTTATATGTATCAATTTTTTTTTTTTTTTTTTTTTTTTTACTTCTCTTATCTCTACAACTTTTATTTACCTATTTATTATAGTATTATGGTTGTTAGGTTCTTTTTGTCTCTCAGTTATCTTTGTCCATAATCAATCTTTCCCTTTTTTCATACTCCTAATTCACCTTTTAATATTTACATTTATATATATGTGTGTGCGTGTGCGTGCATGCACTCAGACAAAATATTATGATCATACCAAAAAGCATATATTCAGTATGGACACACCATGTTTGTACCCAGTGTGACATCAGCTCCATGATACCGCTGAAGGGTCCAGCAGTATTCTGGATAGAATCATGTCTTGAGTTCAACAATGGAGTGAATTGCTGGTGTGGACTGGCAAATGCTGTGTTCCACTGCATCCTGCAAATGAACAGTGAGATTATTGGAGGAATTTGGTGGCCAGGGGAGCACATGGAATGCTTGGACACGATCTTTGAACCATTCCTGAACAATTTGGGCCTTGTGTTAATGAAAGAGTCCAGTGCCATGTGGATACATGGTTACCAATTAAGAAAAAGCTTGTTCTGAAACAGTGCTAAGGTGGGATCTGGTAATTACAGTGGGTTCAATAGAGATGAGGGGGACCCAGTGAAGTCGGAAAACATATCCCAAACCATGATATCATGACTGCCAGCCTGTTTTCATCCAACCATGCAGTCTTTTGCAGCTGTTCACCTGCTTACCATCAAATATGCACCCATCCTTCAGCATGATGGAGCTGGAACCTTGATTCATCATACTGGGTAACTTTTCAGTCCACTGTCCAGCAGTGGCATTCCCATTCCCACTACAGGTGAAGGTGTTGATGATAATGGTTGGTCAACATAAGCAAAGAAACAGGTTGCTTTCTCTGTAGGTCTGTCCACAAGAGGATCCACTGGAATGTGTGCTTGGAAATATTTCTCTGTGCACTCTGATTGTGGTCTGCTGTTAATTGAGGAATCATGAGCCATCTGTTGTCCCAGACAGCATCTGTGAACTGCAGTTCACCTCGACTGTCAACCAATGGTGGTCTCTCTATGTTCTACCATGTTGGGTGATTGTGTCCTTATTTGGACCATTCCTGCCAGAAGTTCACTATGGCAGTCCTTGAACAACCAACTATGCCTGCAGTTACCGCCGTAGCCTAGTGGTCAGGGGCGCGGGTACATAAGTACACGTGCCTTGAGTGACCAGGGTTCAAGCCCGTGACTGCTGAATACGGTGCTGTTTCTTGTATTCTGTCTATCTTGTTAACTCCTCTGACTGTTTGGTCGTCCTGGAGTATAAACAGAAAATTTATTTATTTATTTATTTATTTACTGAGATGCTGGCCCTTGCATTTCTAACATCACAAAGCATTCCACAAAGTCCATCAGGTCCTTCTCATTCCTTCTCATTCTTTAGGCTTCATACTGATAAATCTACAGGCTATACCTGTGCCATCACTATGTATGCTGTGTGGTTTGGTGATATCACTCCTGGGTGCTCTGGGATGTGACAAATCATGGGCACAGACTTGGTCATAATGTTTTTGTTCAGAACTCTGTGTGTGTGTATGTATGTTTTTGTTTGTTTTTTTTTGTTTTATTGGCGCATCGGCTTCTGTGGCCATAATGCACCTCCCAAAGTTTTTGCATTTTACTCTGATCCAAGCCCGAGGCGGGATTCGAACCTACAACCTTTGGGTTCCAGCAGGCACTTTACCCACCTGGCTAGCCCGGTCGGCATGTATGTATGTTATATACACACACACACATATATACATACGGGAGTAATTGTGCAGTCAGATATGAAGTTTTCTGAGCAATGCAGACAGGCTGCCAGGGCAGGTCATGGGGTTTTGTCAATGATATACAGGAATTTTGCTAGCAGGGAAAAGGAGGTGATTGTCCCTCTGTATAAGGCAATGGTCAGGCCATGCCTTGAGTACTGCGTACAGGTCTTGAGGCCTCATTTTAGGAAGGATGTAGATTTGCTTGAGCATGTACAGAGAAGGGGCAACAAGATTGGTGAGGGGAATGAAGGGATCCTCTTACCAAGAGAGGCTTAAATTCTGCAAATTGCAGCAACTGGAGACTAGTATAAGGCCTTGAATGGGTTGAGCACACTGAATTCTGATGGGATTCTTCCACTTGTTCAGATTACAAACCTAAGGGGGCATAAATTCAAATTGAGGAAAGACTGATGTAGAATAGATGTGCGGAAATTTGCCTTTAGTCAGCGGGTGGTTAATTGCTGGAACAAACTTCAATCTGTCATTGTGGAAATTGATAGGTTAAATAAATTTAAGGAGGAACTGGACAAACATTTAGAGGGAATTGTTTTGTAAATGTTTTTTTTTTTTTTTTCTGGCTGATGCTGCATAAGCTCATACACTTGCTTTCTTGCATCACATGTTTGTTTGTTATTTGGTTTTTAGGAGCATTAGCAACTAAGGCCATATTGCTCTGGGATATGCGGTGGTCATTCCCTGACCTTTCCGCATCCTCCGTATTTGGTGGTGACGGGCTCGAACCCCGGTCTAATCAAGAAGCATGTGCTACACACTGCTGCTCCTTCCCACCTGGCTACGGAGGCGCTTTTGCATCACATGCCACTGCTACTACTACTATATATGTACAGGTAGTTTCCGACTTTACAAGTTAATTAGTTCCTAGCACACGTTCATAAAGTGGGAATTTATTTCCCATAGACATAATGTTAAAAGTAGTGGTTACGTTTTTAACAATGAAATCAGTTAGCTAATTAGGTCTTTTAAACAATGGTTGATTTATCCAAAGAAATAACAACATAACCTGTAAAATCAAGCAAATTATAATAATAAAGAAAGAAAATATATGCTTTAGTCAAGGCTTAATAACAGTCATTATTAATAATAAAGAAATTATTTATGACTTACAAATGTTAAAGAAAGTTTATTCTTCATCATCATCATCGACTAAACACACTCTTTGATCACGCATTATTGGCTCGGCACTCGTTGGTTTGTTGACAACTCCTCGTTGGACAACAGCACGAGGAGTTGTCTTCTTCAGAAATGTTTCAAGTGGCGTTTGTTTCCAAGATAATCTTTTCTTTTCTTTATAAATTTCAATAGCATTCATAAGCATTTTTTAATGGAATGCACAAATTACAACTAACACGATTTCCGTGGAGTAACAAGTTTACGAAGCTTAAAAAAAAGGAATGACGAGAAGATTTTGAAAATTTATTTGTTTTTTATGCAATTGAAGATTTCAGTAAAGGGGAAATGTATTTCACCATAATAACATAAAAAAACCACACAATTCCAGCTATCGGTATTTTCGCAAATGCAATAAAATCGGGTTTACTACCCGTTTATAATTGTTTGCAATAACAGAAAAACCCAATAAACTGGAAAGTGCAAACTGTTCTGGTCGTGACCTCCAGAAATGTGCTTTAGAAAAATATCACAAAGCCATTCAGAATTGATTCTTATAACAGAGCGTATGATAACGATGAAAGTGTAGTGCATTTTAATTATTTGAATTGGTAACCAATGCAATTTACACTATAAGAACGACCTTTTAGAGAGTTATATAGCAAAAATTTCAACTTCCGAGGTCATGGAACGAATTACCAAAAAACAATGTGTTATTGGGTTCACGATACAGTGGTGCCTCTAGAACGGATTAGTTAATATCGTAAAGCGGGTGCACTGTATTGTATGGCTACATGTGTGGTTTGAAATGCAATATTTATGAATGTTTAACATTCATTTTTTGCAATTAATGTTCATACTTTCGATTTTGTTGATACTTTAAAAAAAAAAAAAAACTCGTAAACCCAGGAACTTGTAAAGTGGGAACTGCCTGTATACAGTAAACTCATTAGTAGTGGTATCAGTGAAAAAAAAACACTTCACCCATCTGTGCCCTCCAAGAATTTATCTAGTTCTCCCTTGAATTTATTCAACCCATCCACTTCCACGACAACAGATGGAACCTGTTCCAACAATCAACCACATGCTGGCTGAAGGCGAACTTCCCCAATTTGAATTTATGCCTCCTCGTGTAGTCTCGGCAAATGGAAGAATGCCATTCAAGTACAGTCAAGGCTTTAAATACCTCAGTTGGATCTCCCCGCAGGCACTTGGTCTCAAGAAATTACAGTTCATAATTATACCTTCATCAGTTCATTTTCCCAGTTTGTTTGTTATTTGGTTTTTAGGAGCATTAGCAACTAAGGCAATATTGCTCCGGGGATGGCCCCGAATACCAAGCGTTTCTAGTGATCAGGCGATTTCTGTGCAATTATAAAGCGATTCCTAAAGTGAAAGAGTGTTAGATATATCAAGAGTTTAAAGTTAATTCTCTTCTGTAAATATATATAGTTGCTGAAAAGTATCAGTGCAAAGGTTCCTAAGAAAGGAAAGTCACCTTTCTTTTATTTATATTCTAGTCCTACTAACCACTAATCTACTTCCGCTTGGTCACTAGGTGGCACCGCTCCTGCCTCCCCGTGGCGGGGCCGGAAACCTGGGAGGAAAAGCTCTCACTCCCAGGGCCAAAAGGAGCAAACACGAATGGCTCAAACATTACCATGCATCCCAAAGATCTGACTTCTTTGAGTCGGAAAAATGAGAACAATGTGACTATTGCAACCAAAAGGCAAAAAAAGGAAATAACATCACTTAATGCACCTACCTTTATTGTCTTTAATTCTACGACAGAACAGCCATTAGGAAAATTGTCGCCATTCGTCATCCAGAAATGTTTAGAAAGTGTGGCTAGAACACCAAAAAATGTTAAGCAACTAAAATCAGGCGACATTCTAGTCGAGACAGCAAATACCAAACATGCAGAAAGACTGCTTCAAATGAAAACATTTGGTGGGATCCCAGTAAAGGTCTCTCCCCATAATACGCTAAATACATCGAAAGGAGTAATTTCTGAGTGGGACCTTATCAGCATCTCCGAAGAAGAAATTAAAAATGAACTTGAAAATCAAGGCGTTATAGCTGTGAGAAGGATTAAAATTACAAGAGATGGGACACTTATCCCAACTAGAACTATCATACTGACGTTCAACACTCCTAAACCACCTACATCTGTGAAGGCTGGATATCTAAATTGTAACATCAGACCATACATTCCGAATCCTCTCCGCTGCTTTAAATGCCAAAAGTATGGTCATTCACAAATGGCATGCCGTGGTGTAGCTATCTGTTCCAACTGCGGGTCCCAGGAGCACAGCAATCAGAACTGTTCATCCGAGAAACCAAAATGTCCAAACTGCGAGGGAGACCATTCTGCCTATTCCAAGAATTGTGAATATTGGAAAAAGAAAAGCAGATTCAGCGGTATAAAGTGGAACATTCTGTCACATACCAAGAAGCAAAGAGAACTATACACCCGACTATCTTAAACAGACCTTCCTACGTGCAGGTCATAACGAATCATCGTACAATAGAAACCCAAACAGATTTTACAATTCCTCCAAAGAAATCTATCTCAGACTGGGCAGGAGCACTACTTACAATTTCCCAGCCAAAACATCAAGAGAAACTCGCCAACACACCACTTTCCGTACCTCCCGATATAAAACACTCAGAATCGAAAGCCCCTCAAGGAAAACGTAATGTCATAAGTCAGAAGGCAACTGAACAAATGGAGACAGAAGCAACCAACCAAGCAGATGAGTCAGTATTAGAGATTTTCGCGGAAGACGATATGGACACCGGAAAACCATATTTCCCCAAAAAGGAAAAACCAACGTGTGAAAGACTTAAAACAGCATCTAGGAAACAGACCGAAAACCTCTCCAAAACCAAATAATGAAAACCATAATCCAGTGGAATTGTAGAGGACTCCACACTAACATAGGTGATATATATGATCTGATTACACAGTATGCACCATTATGTCTTTGCTTACAAGAAACCTACCTCAGACCTCAAGACTCTACCTTAATAAAGAACTATACAGCATGTCGAAAGGACAGAGTAACAGGTGACACAACCCATGGTGGTGCGGCAATACTAATAAATTCTCGCGTTCCTTCCCAGATTGTCCCGCTAAACACAACCCTTGAAGCGATTGCAGTATGCATAGCCACTAGATCCCTCATAACAGTAATAACAATTTATGTTCCACCAAACCAAAATTTATTACAACAGGACTTAGAAGACATTGTAAGGCAGTTACCAATCCCCTTCTGTATACTAGGCGACCTCAACGGGCATAGCCCTGTGTGGGGTAACACAACCACAGATCGGAGAGGAAAACAAATTGAAAAATGGATAGACGAGAATGATTTAACTTTGTTGAACAACGGCACACTTACTTATACACATCTTCCATCAGGAAATACTACAGCTATAGACCTGTCTGTATGTTCTCCAATACTATTTCCAATACTTGATTGGTCAGTGCACAGTGATCCTCTCAGCAGTGATCACTATCCAATAATCATCACCATGGCATTAGGAACCATATGCAAGTCACGCAAAACTCCCAGATGGAAAATAAATGAAGCAGATTGGGAAACTTATAAATCATTAGCAAAACTAAATGTTGATACTATCAAGCAAAAACCGTTAGATGCAGCAGTACAATATATAACAAATAAAATAAGTCAAGCTGCTGAACACTCTATCCCAAAAACATCGTCTCACTTTCCAACACATCCAAAATCATGGTGGAATGCAGAATGTGCGCAGACTAAGAAAGAGCGAAACAAAACCTGGAATACTTTTCGAAGATATCCAACTTTAGAGACCCTCATATTGTTCAAGAAGGCACAGGCAAGAGCCAGATATATTAGGCGGGCCAATAGGAAAAAATCCTGGATAAAATTTGCATCTACATTAACAAGTTCCACACCATCTAAAACTGTCTGGAATAAAATTAACAAAATGAGTGGCAGATACCAGATTACTCCAACTCCGATCCTAAACTGGACTAGACAAGTCACTGCAGAGCCGTCAGAAATAGCCAACGCACTGGGCGAAATCTTCGCCAGAATATCAGCGACCACTCAATATACTCCCAGTTTTCAAATATACAAGGCAAGAATAGAAAGACATAAAATGAATTTTTCCACAAGAAATAATGAAGAGTACAACCTACCCTTAACATTCTATGAATTGAAACACGCTCTATGCCAGACAAAGCAAAGTGCTGTAGGACCAGACCAAATCCACTATATGATGTTAAAGCAACTCGATGATTAATCCCAAATGGCATTACTAGAACTATATAACAAAATCTTACTAGAAAACCAATTTCCAGACAGTTGGCGTCATGCAATAATTCTTGCTTTCCCAAAACCGGGGAAAGACCTCTCTGACCCACGCAACTACCGTCCAATTGCTCTAACCAGTTGCCTGGGAAAAGTTATGGAGAAAATTATCAATGCTCGTCTAACATGGTTTTTGAACAGAAATAACCTTCTCAATCCAGCACAGCATGGTTTCAGAAAAAATTGTTCAACACTAGATTTACTGATCAAATTAGAAAACAGTGTGCGGAATGCCTTTATCCGAAAAGAGCACCACGTAATGATATGTTTTGATATAGAGAAAGCTTACAATACTGCATGGCGTTATGGAATTATTCAAAACCTATACCACCTTGGATTACGTGGACATCTTCCTAAATATATTCAAAATTTCTTACTCCACAGGTCATTTCAATTTAGATTGCAGAATGCTCTTTCAAAAGTCTTCACCCAAGAAGAGGGTGTGCCTCGGGGGTCTGTGCTTAGCACAACCCTCTTTGCTATCAAAATAAACTCCATAACTGAGCATATACCAAAACCTGTTGATACCGCTTTATACGTTGACGATTTCAGTATGTCCTATCACTCTCAGAATATGCGAAGTATAGAATGGCAGTTACAGGGAGCAATAAATAAAATAAGTCAATGGGCACAAACAAATGGCTTCCGGTTTTGCACACAGAAAACTGCATGTATACACTTCTGTAGGAAACGAAACCTACACCCTGATCCTGAACTTAAACTAGATGGATATATGATCCCAGTCGTACCAAACATAAGATTCTTAGGACTTCTCTTAGATAAGAAACTGACATTCCTTGAACATATTAAGCAGCTAAGACATTCTTGCATCAAGAAGTTAAATCTACTCAAAGTTCTCTCCGCAACAACTTGGGGTGCAGATCGACATACACTACTTAAACTTTATCGAGTAATAGTGCGTTCCAAGCTGGACTATGGAGCACCTGTTTACGACTCCGCAAGACCAAGTGCACTCCGTATAGCGCTTGGAGCTTTTCACACTTCACCTGTACAAAGCCTATATGCAGAAGCCCATGAACCTTCACTACAACTTAGACGACAGAACTTGTTATTACACTATGCCGTAAAGATAAAATCCATCACCGATCATCCAAATAGAGAGGTTCTGTTTTCATCGTACTTTGAAAACGTATACCAAGCCCATCCACGAATAAACCGACCTTCCAACATCCGTCTAAAAGATTTACTGTTATGCCGAGAGCTTAATTATGATAGCATAGCTACCACGACTACACAGATGATTCCACTGTGGAATTATAATTCAACCTGCGTATGACCTGCATTTCCAATCTTGGGGGAAAACAAATCTCCCGAGAACAAACTACCAGCAACTACATGCAGCATACAAAGAAAAATATGAACATCACACTTTCATATACACAGATGGCTCAAAAACAGAAACTTGTGTAGGAGCTGCGATTCACTCTGAGGACTGTACTCTCATCCAACAACTTCCAAAAGAATGCAGCATCTTTACAGCAGAATTACAAGCCATTTTGATGGCCGTAAACAAAATTAAACATGAACAGATAGCAGACAGCATAATTTTCACTGACTCGCTTAGCTCTGTCATTGCTTTGCAGAATGCCAATGCTAAAGCACACCCAGTTTTACAACAGGTCCAATATTCAGTATCAAAGCTTATTGCAAAATAATCACAAGATCAGTTTCTGTTGGATTCCAGGCCACACAGGAATAACTGGGAATGAAAAGCAGATAAAGCGACAAGAGAAGCTGCTACCTCTTACTATGCCTTCCGCTCAATACCATATACCGATTACAAGTCCTTAATCCACCAAAGCAGTTTAAAACAATGGCAATAACATTGGAAAGATCAAAGTAACAACAAACTTCGTGTAATTAAACAAACACTCCGACCATGGACTTCCAGTTACCGATCCAACAGACACGAAGAAGTGATCCTTGCTCAATTGCGAATTGGGCATACACATATGACCCATTCTTACCTACTCAGAGGTGAAGACCCTCCTCAATGCCAAAACTGTCAAGTTCCACTCACTGTACATCACTTCATGGTGAACTGTCCAAGATTTACTTCAGAACGTATAAAAGCCTTTCAAATAACCACGAACGCACAAAACAACCTAACGCTCAAAACAATTTTAGATAACCAGCCAAATATTACCGACGTTTTCTTTTTCCTTAAGTTAATCGGATACTACCAAAACATATAAAAATAAATAGCGTAACATTTACGAAAAAGCTACGTAATTATAAAATAAAATCTTGACTTCCATCTGAACAACATAATAAAAAATGTCGAAATATGAAACTCTAACCTAGATTAGGCGCATTATAGCCTAAGCTGCTCTTGCGCCAATAGCTCTCAAACAACAACAACAACAACAAAGCTCCGGGGATATGTGGTGGTCATTCCCTGACCTTTCCGCATCCTCCGTATTTGGTGGTCACGGGCTCAAACCCCTGTCTAATCAAGAAGTGCGTGCTACGCACTGCTGCTCCTGCCCACCTGGCTAAGGCGGCACCCATTTTCCATAGGGAGCTGTAGTAATAACATTAGACCGAGAAGAGCAGTGCCAATTGATCACGATTCTGTCTTTTCCTGCTCAACCATCTCTTTATCCATAGCAGTTGCTTGTCCTTAATGCCACCTGCTCCTTGTACAGCAGCCTTTATGGGCAATGGTATCAGAAGCTTTTCTGAAATCTAATTATAGTGGACCCCCACTTTATGATTGGTTCACTATACGATCAAATCACTTTACAATGGACTCTCCATAATAAAATACCGTTCACTATACAATATGTGATGATCACGTTTGTGTATTGAATTTTAATTCTATTAAATGGCAATTCTAATAAGCAAAAATAGGAGGAATATTACCTACAAGCTATAAAAGTAAAGATCACAAACTTACACTTTATTACCTCACCACTTAACAAAATTAAATGATACTGAAAATAGGAAGAATATTTTCCACATTTAATCTTGATCCTTCAATCTTCACCATTCTTGTTTAGCGGTGATATTATTCTAGAGCAGTCACCTGTGTGATATTGCATGTCTCTATTTGCAGGTGGTTCCCGTCCTGTCCAAGAAATATTGCAGCAATCTCTGTTTTGGATGTAGGTGTGTTATGTTGTCTCTAAACCATCTCATCCAGTTCTTGCATTACTTCGACTATACACCCTTGGTTTGATTGTTTTTCAAGCCATTTTGTTGTTGCTTCAACAGAATCAAAAATATAAAGTTGTTCATATCTTGGCTTATTTGTCTCATTTGGATATAGCAGTGAGACCAAATGGTAAATCTGGCCGTGTATTCTGAAACAGTATGGACCATTTCCAGGCGGTAATTTAATCTCTGCGCCCATTGATGCAAATGCCATTGCTGAGTTGTACTCATATATATGTTATCTGTAGTTATTTGCTTCACGTGTATCCCCTGTACGCAGCTGTCGTAATGGAGTAGGTGTCTCATCATGATAGCATTTAGTGTATTTATTCAACGTGTTTAACTCATGTACCCAATATCTTGCATTGCAATACTCACAGTTGTAACACATATTTCCAATGTCATGCTCTTCCGCATTAATTACAACATGTTGATTATTCACATCCAGTACTTCTATTTGATTAGTCCTATGGTGTCTTCTCATTTCCAATATTGCTTCTCTTTCTTCAATGTTTTTTGTGTCTTAGTCTGTTAGATGTCTCTCCCCTCTAATGTTTCATTAGCATTTCTTCTACATTTTTTCAAAGTTCTTACATGCTATTCAGCCACTACACTTCTTAAAACTTAGAAAGGTTCATTAAAATTGAAGACAGATAAAATAAACATACATTGATAGTTTTCAGGCATGGGCTGCCTTTCTTGTCAAAAAACATTAGTACAAAAATTAATAAAGTATGTCTGGTATGGTGGTCATGCAAGGTGAACCAAGTGAACGGGTGCTGGCAACAATTAGCAGTTGGAAAATTTGGGCAGCATACCTAAGTATTTTATATAAATAGTTACGCTTATGTATATAGCTTAATTAATACATACTTTAATACGTTCCTACTAACGGGTTGATATTTCTGTTCGCTGACATTTTTTTGGGGGGCAGGGTTGTAAAATATTAAAACAGTAAAAAAAAAACAAGATAAGCAATCAATAACAAAGAACACAACAAGCGCAAATTGCAACTAACATGATATGCGCAAGTGAGATAAGGTGTGACAAGTTTACGAAGCTTAAAAAATAAAAATGAAAAGAAGATTCTGAAAATTTATTGTTTTTATGTGATTGAAGCTTTTGTGGAAGGGAGAAACACATTTCACCATAATAATGTAAAAAGCTACAGAATTCCAGCTATCGGTATTACCACAAATACAATAAGATTGAATTTACTACCTGTTTATAATAGATTGCACTAACAGAAAAGACTGATAAACTGGAAACTGCAAATTGTTTTTATTGTTTTATGGTAGTGATCTCCAGAAATGTGCTTTAGAAAAATATCACAAAGGTTTCCAAAATTCATTCTTATAACCGAACATATGATAATGATGAAAGTGTAGTACATTTTAATGATTTGAATTGGTTTTTTGAAATTAAAGTGGCTGATTCCACTAACCAATGACCATGTTAACTGGTGCCTACTTATTTCACTTTACAATGGGATGGGCTCACAATTGTTTCCAACCAGGCCACATAGTCTTCCTCTCAGCCAGTAGCAGCATTTGTAAATGTGTTGGCCACATGTTTTGTTTTTGCATCCTTTAGTTTAAGTGATTTTTTTTTTTTTTTTTGTTTTGCTTTAATCAATTTTTTTTTAATCAGTGTGTACAATTTCCATTATAAAAATTGCCTTTTAGAGAGATAAATAGCTTAGTTATATAGCAAAAATTTTAACTTCAGCAGTCTTGGAATGAATTACCATAAAACATTGTGTTTTGGGTTCACATTACAATATTTTCACAATACAATGGTGTCTCTGGATCGGATTAATATCATAAAGCAGGTGTCCATGTATAATGATTTCATTTATAAAATTGTATCAAAAATTATTGGTTTATAAATTATCCTAACAGTAAAATCCTAATTATTTTGAATATGAGAATTCCAGCATTATAGCATTAGTAGAGGCATTTGATGCAAGAAAGCAAGCTTATGCAGCATCAGCAAAAAAAAAAAAAAAAAACCATTTCCACTTCACCCCTCTGTTAATTCGAAATACCTGTCCAGCTGAGCCTTAAACTTATTTAGGCTATCAACTTCCACGACAAGGGATGGAAGTCTGTTCCACCAACCAACCACCCGCTGGCTAAAGGCAAATTTTCTCACGTCTATCCTACATCTGTCTTTCCTCAATTTGAATTTATGCCCTCTCGGGTAATTATTCTGAGCAAGAGGAAGAATCCCTACAGCATTGAGCATGCTCAAACCATTCAAGGCTTTATACACCTCTATCAGATCACCTCGCTGGTGCCTAGTCTCCAGACACTGTAATTTGCAAAACTTAAGCCTTTCTTCGTAAGAGCAACCCTTTGTTCCATTCACTAATCTTGTTGCCCTTCTCTGTACTCGTTCCAGCAGTTCTACATCCTTGAAATGAGGCCTCCAGACCTGTATACAGTACTCTAGGTGTGGCCTGACCATTGCCTTATACAAGGGAATAATCACCTCCTTATCTCTGCTAGAAAAATTCCTATATATCATTGACAATACACCATGAGCTACTCTTGCAGCCCGTCTGCACTGCTCAGAGAACTTCATATCTGCCTGCACAACCACCCCCAGGTCCCTTTCATTCTCTACCACTGTTAGTGTAGTACCACAGAGTTGATACATTGCTCTGGGGTTGCTGTTTCCCATATGTAGTTCTTTACATTTGTCAATAGAAGTATTATTATCTTAAAAATGCCTTTAGAGTTCATAAAGCTGGAAAAAAAAATAATAATAAATAAATAATAAAAAAATAAAAGGAAGCCATATTAGATCTAAAAATGTAAATTTTATGAAGATATTCTTTTTTTGCATAATAAAGAATGGCTAAGTGCTCTTTGATCTCAGTTCAGTGTTGTAAGGGAGACACCCTTATTAATTAAGCTCTTGGCATCACATATAGGCAATTTTAATAAAATTATCTGAAAAACACAAAATATTGTTACCAGATTTTTAAAAATTTAATAAAATGCCTATTAATAACCATAAATTTTATCTATAGGTAAATCACCATTGCTTTTTGATTCACCTTTGTATATTGAGTCCTTATTTGTTTTTCATCCTTAAAAAGAAGTTTGTTTGTGTTATATTATAGGTTCCAGATGACTGTCAGGGCTATCCCCTTCATGTATTTTGTGTTCCTCATCATTATGAAAAATCACTTGAATCAGTTCTTCTTCCATGTGGATTAATCCTTGATAGGTAAGTTAGACTATTGGAGGAGATGGCAGGTGAAATGGGATTTTTTTTTTTTTTTTTTTTGGCTGATGCTGTATAAGCTTGCTTTCTTGAATCACGTGCCAATATTAATACTAATACCAGTACTTTTCAGTATAAGTTCATGATGAGATTTCTCTTCATATTTTTGAGGGTTATCCAAAGTTGGATAGTATACATCCAGATGTCTGTGCATATCTGTTATGGAAGGTAAGACTGTAAAATTTCCTAATTTGACTTACGTTAATACAAAAGGAACTTAAGTGATTTCAAATAGGTTGAGTTAGCTGGTCTCAGACATAGCAGTTGCATTTTTCCAGGGATTTATCCTTTTTTTTTTTTTTTTTGCAGTGAGAAAAACTGCCCTTAGAACACAGTTTGCATTACAATGGCTAACATGAAAAAGAAAAAAAGAAATTCATACCTCCACAGAAAAAGTTGTGGATTCTAAAGGTGCAACAGTTAAAACTGATCCTTGATCACATAATTTTGAGGTACTTCCTACTCTTGCAAAAGGATTGGGAGAGGGTGAATCCTACATGAATCAGGAGGACTGATGGGATAAAGAGTTTTTAATAAAAGTAGGGAGGTGACCTCTAAGACAAAGGCTATATACGAAATCTCCAAGTTATGTCATATGCTTTTTCTATATCAAAAGGTGAATTGCAGATACTCATGTGAGGAAAGCATCTCGGATAGACGTGTCCAATCTACCATTCTTTACAGTTTGTTGGATCAGTAGGGCGATAGGTGAAACTTCGACATCTTTTCCTAGCTTAGTGAAGGCGACGGTGGTTGCCCTGTACCAGCAGTATTTGGAACTACTATTTAAGAAAGATTGTTATATTTAAAAAAAAAAAAAAGCAGGTGATCCACAGGTTTTTTTCATTTCATATTGAATGTCATCTGGACCAAAAGCACTTGCCTTAGTAAGAGTTAAGACCATTTTTAATTCTTGCTTGCTAAATGGTCAATTGTATGGGTAAAAACTCTTTGATATAAAATATTAAAGAGCATTTTTCTTTTTCAGGACCAGGAAATGTTGGGTGTAAAATGATGTTCCAGGAATGTTAGAAAATGTTTTCCCAGGAGAATTGGCTATTGCTGTTCAATCTGTAATAGCCAATTTAGTGCATACATTATAATACAGGATTGGTGAAGAGTGGGATATGCATTTTCCCTTCATTTTGTCCCAGATCAAGGACAACAAAGGAAGTAAAGTGGATTCATGATTCCTTAGGCTCTGATTATGAATTTAGTAGAAGCATCACTGGGAGGCACTCCTACTTGCCATGTATAAAGGTTTAATTTTGCAATCACTAAAAAAGAAGTGGAAGGGAAAACATATATGACAGATTAAAAAAACTTTACAAAAGTAAAACGCTTCCAGTATTTTGAACTAAACATCACAAAAACTTCCTAATTCATTTTAGAAATGTATGCTGTCTCAGTTCTAATCTCATCGACGTCCAGTTCTGTCTATAATATGCCTAGCCCACTTATTTTTTTACCAGAAAGAATCTCAATTATTGTTTGCATCAGTTACCATTCATCTCATTTGCCATAATTATTTGCTTCACGATTCCTTCCACTTTAACCATTTCTGGAGCAAGCTTCTTCATTAAATTTTCAAAATTCATAAAAATTAAAATTTGTACTTAAATGACATAGAATTCTTTCTGATTTTCAGTCAGACACCCATCATTTGAATGAAATTATTGTCAAAAAATTGAAATTGAAATTCAAAAAAGAATTTAAAAAAATAATAATAAATTTAAAGAAATTATAGAAAAATTTTAAAAAAAACCCAGTTACTCCTGTTTTTTTATGTAATACTACATTCTACATCTTTTTATGTATTTCATTAGCTTTTTGATTTGAATTATGGAAAATATCAGCTTTTGTAAGCCAAAATCAGACAACTATCGCTGATGGGAGGTGTGCTCTCTGCTCCTTATTACAACCCGATCTGTTCCATTCTTGTCGATTGTATGTTATGTGGCAGAAATGGCTTCATCAAAATATTTTTATGATAATTAACAGGTGATATTACTCAGAAGAAAGCTAAAAATAACTTTTATATAACTTGTGATAAATAATGTTAACTACACCTTTTTTTTTCTTATGTAAATCCCAAACACGAGAGGTATTAGAACCATGCTTAGTACCATGCTTTTGTTGGAAGTTCAGAAGACGAAAGAAGACATTTGTTGACATTGGACTTGAACTTCTGTAGACTGTAATTTTCAAGAAATCTGTATGAAGGAAGGTTGTTCCAGAAAATGGCAGTTGAATGAATAAACGAGGAAGATGAAAAGTTAGTTCTGTGAGTTTGAAGTTGGACAGTAAATGGATGTTGGCTGGTAGCTGCACGTGTTAGGTCTGTTTTGAAAGAGAGGGTGACAATTATAGAAGCCAATTCAGGAAGAACAGTGCCCATGGAAGTATCTGTAGAAGAGGCATGCAGCAGAAACAGTACGTCTATGAGACAGCGAGTGGAGAGACTCTGTTAGAGATGAATCATTAATCAACTTAACCGCCCTCTTCTGAATGGAATCAAGAAGCCTGAGAGAGGTTTTGGGTACACTACCCCAGTTGTGGGAACAATATTCCATGGTAGGGTGGATTTGCGATTTATACATAGTGAGCAGCTGTTTGGAAGAAAAGTAACGCTAAAAGCGAAAGAGAAAACCAAGTTTTTTAGATGCAGAGGAAGCAATATTTGTAATGTGCTTGTGCCAAGAGAGAGAGATTAGGAGTCAGGGTAATCCCCAAAAGAGATATATATCGTTTTGCGTAGAAATCGGAGTGTCACCAAAGATAAGCATAGGAGCAGAAGAATCCTTTTTGCGAGATATAAGACAAGACTGAGTTTTAGAAGGGTTGAAATCAACTAACTTGTCTTTGCCCCACTGGAGAATTACCAGAAGATTGGCATTTAAGGAATTGGTAGCAGATTTTCGAGAAGTTGAAGCTGATTGAGCAGAGCAAGGTTTCTCAAAATGAAAAGTGGAATGCAATGTGCTATCGTTGGCAAAACTATGGATAAGATTTCCAGTCAGTGGAAGAAGGTCATTAATATACAAGAGGAAAAAAAGTAGGGGAAAGAACTGAACCTTGGGGGACACCAGCATTAGTGGAGAAGTTAGAAGACAGTGCCATCTACCATCACCCTCAGGGCACGATCAGAGAGAAAACTGGATAACCAATTACAAAAAACAGTTGGCAAACCATAAGATGGAAGCTAGTTTAGAAGACCTTTATGCCAGACACGATGGAAAGCCTTTGAGGTGTCAAGAGCAACTACTTATGTTTCACCAAACCTTTCCATTGAATTAGTCCATAATTGGGTAAGGTAAACCAGAATATCACTAGTGGATTGACACTGAAGGAATCCATACTGGCGATCATTGATCAGACGGAAGGTTTCTAGGTAGTTAAGAGTTGGCGGTTAATTGATTTTTCCATTACTTTAGAAAGAGTAGAAGTAATTGCAATGGGACGATAATTGGATGGGAGCGATTTGTCACCCTTTTTAGGAACTGGCTGGATATGAGCAAATTTCCAAGCAGAAGGAAAAACACTTTTGGAATCAGAAAGTGAAAAAAGGCGGCAAAGAATAGGAGAGAGTTCAGGAGCACAGGTTTTCAGAATAAGTGAAGAAATACCATCGGGACCTGGGGCTTTCTTAGCATCAAAACTCGTCAAAATCATAATCCGGCATCCTTTTGACGGAAGACCACAGGAGGCAATGAATGGAGCGTGTTGGGAATGGAGGGAAGTGTTTTACCAAGATCATTAATACATGAGTTGGAAGAAATATGGGATGCTAGCAGGTCAGCTTTATCCTTGGCTGAAGTGACAACAGAACCATCTGGTTTGGACAGAGGTGGGAGCAGAGATGGGCAAAAGTTGCGGCCAATAGCTTTGGCAAGAGACCAGAATGCTCGGCTACCATTAGGGCAAGAAGCAACTTTTCTACTGTTAGCCTGTTCAAACTCTAGTTTGGACTGATTAATACCTGCCTTACAATTGTTGCGAGCTTTGATGTAGGCCGAAAATGAAACTGAAGAATTAGAAACAAGCCAATTACGATATGCAACATTCTTCTCTTGAACAGCCGTAGCACATTTATTGGAAAACCAAGGTTTAGATAAAGGACAAGATTTTAAAGTGGAGTGTGGGATAAAGGATTCCATTCCTGCAAGAATAATTTCACTGACATGATCTGAGCAAACGTTGACGTCAGAAGTTTTGAAACAGTAATCCGACCAAGGAAAAGAAGAAACAAAATCTCGCAGATCATCCCATTTTGCATTCTTGTAATGTCAAACAACATGAGGTTGGGAATAGCCATGAGATAAAGGCTCCATTGGAGAAGACACAATCACCAAGTTGTGATCTGAGGTGTCTAAAGGACCTCTCACTTCGACCGTGTACTTAGAAGGGTTGTTTGTGAGAAAAAGATCAAGCATGTTGGCTGTATGGTTAGGATTGTCCAGTATTCTTGTAGGTAAATGAACAATCTGTGCAAGGCTATTAGTTATTGCAAAAGCCTCAGAATCTTGGCCAGCTGGATCAGTGTGACTAGAAAACAGAAGCCAGCTGGAGTTGTAAACATTAAAATCAGCAAGGAAAATTACCTCAGTTAGGAAAGTTGGACTGGAGAAAGTCAAGTTGCAAAGAGAGGAAGTCAAAGAGCTCCAAATGATTAATGGAGTTGAGAGAATGGTGGAGACAACAGATAAATTTGACACAATGAGGTAGAGAGATTTTAAGCCAGAGAAGATCAAAGAGAGAAAATTCCAAATTGCCAAGTCTCTGACAGGGAACATCAGAATGGACATATACACAAGTACCACCCTTGAGGCGAAAGGAATCATACAGCGAATGATATGGGCATCTGAGATGAGCAGTAGTTGAATCAACTGAGTCAGAAAAAGTTCATGCGTTTGGCAGACTGCAAGTGGAAATGGACATCGTTGAGATTAGAATTGAGACCATGTATATTTGTGAAATGAATTAGGAAGTGTTTGGGAGGTTTAGATCTTTTCGCAGATAAGCTTGCTTTATTAGTTTGACAATTCATGGTGTATTCAATAGTAAGAAAAAGTGGGTGGGACATGCTGTATGAAGTAATGAAATTTTTGGATATGGTGTAGACATAGTAAGAACCCAGATCCTTGACAAATGTGGCCTTGACAATGCTCCCCGCATACACACTACTCGGACTCCCTCCAGTCACTATCTGGCAGAGTAGATGTAGCAAGATTATACACTAGCTGATCCGGAAGCCTCCTAGAGAGTTACCAATAGGTTCGGTCCGGTGTACTAACTAGCGGGCAGCCTGCAAACGCCGTTTTAGAGCTGTACCCTTGAAATGTAAGGAAGATTGGATCTCACCTTGATGTTTATCATGACCTCAAAATCATCAGTCATACTGCATGATGGAAGAGATGGGGAAGGGTTGACCGGAACTTAGCTCTAGAGCAGAGGTGGGCAACAGGCGGCCCGTGACAATGTTGTATCCGACCCCCTCCGTAAATGCATAAATATAGAAAATCCATACCTGACTACACTCGCCGTAAACGTTCGGCTTAATTCGGTTCAATCAGGAATCGCGGCCAGTGCAGCAGTAAGCAGTGTGCAGTTAACCAGGTGATTCTACGCAGTGTCAAAGAGTATTATTTCCAAATTATTATTGTAGCATCGATCGAAGTTCCTTTGGGTTTGACATCTTATTGGAAAAAATAATATTGGTGCAAGATATTTTATAAGTCAGTTTATGCCTTTTCTAATTATTACAATTTTTAATTTAATATAATTTATAGCCCCTAAAATGAGCCAATTAAAAAAAAAAGAAAAATTGATGCCGAATGCCGCATTTTCAATGATAATTGGACATTCAAATATTTAATTGCAAATATAGACGATAAAGCTGTTTGTTTGGTTTGTAACAAAACTATTTCAGTTCTTAAAGAATATAATCTAAAAAGGCATTTTTCAACAAAACATTTCGTAAAATATAAGCTATTTTCACGGGAACAAATGAAAATTGAAGCAGAAAATTTAAAATGTGGTTTGCGTAAGCAACAAAATACTTTGAAAATTTTGTCAAATACAGATAGAGCTCTGAAAAAAGCTAGTTTCATTGTTGCACATAAGGTTGCAAAACAATGTAAATCATTTTCTGATGAGGAATTTATGAAGGAATGTTTGATAGATATTGCTGAATTATTATGCCCTGATAAAAAACTAACGTTTGAAAAAATTTCTCTGTCATGAAGAACTCTTGTGAGACGAATTGATAATATTTCGAGTAATTTATGTGATCAATTAAAATTGGAAGATTGTACTTACCATGCACTGGCTTTAGATGAATCATGTGACATTACTGATACGAGTCAACTTTTAATCTTTATTTGAGGTATAAATCATAGATTTGAAATTACGGAGGAATTACTTTATGCATATTCTATGAAAGACACAAAGACTGGCGAAGATTTTTTTATAGCTCTTCAAGAAGCTTTGCAAAAACATAATATAAAGTGGGACAAAATTGTCAACATCACAACTGATTGGTGTCCTAGTATGACAGGAAAAATCATTGGATTATTAAAAAGAATAAGCGATGAAATAAAGCATATTCCGGGAAAAGAAATAATTTTTTTACATTGTATAATTCATCAAGAAACCCTTTGCAGAAGAGTTTTAAAACTGAAGCATGTTATATCGGTTGTAACGAAAGTAGTTAATTTTATTTGTGGAAGAGCTTTAAACCACCACCAATTCATAACATTTTTGAAAGAAATTGAATGTGATTTTACTGATATTCCTTACCATACGGACATAAGATGGCTTATTCTTGCAAAAGTGTTAAAACGATTTCATGATTTGTTTGATGAAATTGTAAACTTCTTAAATGCTAAGGACACTGAATGAATTTTGTGAATTAAAAGATGAACAATGGCTGAACGACTTTTTCTCCTCCGTTGATATGTTTTCATATCAAAATGAATTAAATTTATTATTACAAGGGAAAGGACTATTTATTTTTGATATGTATACAAATGTCACATCATTTACGAGAAAACTCAAGTTATTTTCGCAACAATTCCAAAATAAACAGTTAACTCACTTTCCAATCTTAGAAAAAAGAAAAAAAACTTGAAATGTGCTGATTTTAAGAAATATGAGGCTATAATAAGTGACTTATTTAATGAATTTACAAGATTTGATGATTTCCAGAAAATTTCTAAAGATCTATCTTTAGTAAGCCTACCATTTAATTTTAATGTCAATGATGCACCACCTTGTATCCAGTTGGAACTGATAAATTTACAGTCAAATTTAATATTAAAGAATCAATTTGCTGAAAAAACAATAACGGACTTTTATGCCTCATTAAATCCAGAAATATTTTAAAATATTCTGGATAATGCACAGAAATATTTGGCATTCTTTGGATCGACATACCTATGCGAAACTACATTTTCTTTAATGAAAAATACAAAGAGCAAAAGATCAAGAATAACGGATGAAAATTTAGGAGCAGTTCTACGAATAGCCACTAGTGAATTGAATCCCAATTTTGATGAAATCATAAATCAGGAACATTCCAAATGTAATCCCTCACATTAAAGTTTTTGTTTTCTGCATTTACTTTGTTATCATAACAATAAAAATGTTTATTCCAAACTGTAGTTCTTATCTGTACCCATCTATAATCGACTTCTATTTAAATATTGTATTTACTTTTTTTAAAATACATTAATAATTTGGTAATTCAAATAATGTAACATTTTTTAGGTTCTGCTTTTTTTTTGTTAAATCGTTCGATCTATTCCGCTCCGCGTCATGATACGAAAATTTCATTCGGCCTGCTGATGAAAAAAGTTTCCCACCCCTGCTCTAGAGACTAAACATGGGTTTCACCACTTCAAGCCTCCAATAAGCAAAGTGGTGGTATTGCACCAGTTGATGAGAGTCATCTACCACCTAGTACTGTCTGGTAACATAGAGGGGCGGCATTCCTCCATGTGGTGTGGGCACCACATCTCGACCCCTGCTTACGTTGGTTCACACCTGGGTGGTCACCCACCATTGTGAAGGTGTAAGCAGAGGATTTGGCTGTCACAGACCGTCTGGACTTCACCGAAATTGGGTCCACTTGACTTGAGTGTCACCCGAATATCAGTTCCATCAGTGTTTTAGGCTCTCAGGTAGCAAGTACAGCTTGTGTGGCATATCTGAGAGAATGTCTGTGACAACCTCAAAACCTGAGACAAGAACTTGAGACACCTGAAAACGACACCTGAGAAGTTGAGGACAAAAGAGGGGAAGTGCAAAAATAGCAGTACATTATTGATGGTTAAGTAGTACAATATTCTTATTATCAGTGGTGATGACTTAACTTATTGGTGGACTGCTCTCTCCAAAGAATGCAGGATATTTATTATTATGTATGTTAAAAAGAACTATTTTCTGTTATACATGAAGCTTATCTTTCAACAAGTTACAGAGGCAGAACATGAGTACTAAGGAGACAAATCAAAAATACAAAATGTTGCCATCAAATCAGTTATAGATTACTTGAAACTATTGAAACCATGCCAGAAAAACAAAGCATGAGAAAAGGGCTTGTTCTAAAACCAGCATTGCTTGTGAAAATGAATTCCAAATGTCAACTGGACCTTACTGTTGTTGTTGTTGTTGTTTGGTTTTTAGGAGCATTAGCAACTAAGGCCATATTGCTCCAGGATATGCGGCGGTCATTCCTTAACCTTTCCGCATCCTCCGTATTTGGTGGTGACGGGCTCGAACCCCGGTCTAATCAAGAAGCGTGTGCTACGCACTGCTGCTCCTTCCCACCTGGCTACGGAGGCGCCTGGACCTTACTCATATGAGTTGAACCCTGATAATAATTTTAAATCCATTATGGTGTACCAGGACCATCTGATTAAATTTGTTATTCGTCCTCTTCACGCTAAACAAACTGAAGAGAGCTTTCCAAATTCTTGACATATTCACTTCATCCAAAACTCCAGATATACTTCAATCGGATAATGGAAGAAAATTTGCAAATGAGATTACCACAAACCTTTTTTTTTTTTTTTTTTAATGAAACCCCATACACAAGAGGTATTAGAACTTATAGTACTTAGTACCATGCATGGGTTGAGAGTCAAGAAGATGAAAGAAGATATTTGTAAAGAAGACTTGAACTTTTGTAGATGGTTTTCAGGAAATACATATAAATGAAGGCTGTTCCAGAAAATGGAAGTTGAATAAATAAATGAGGGAAAAGAAAAGTTTGTTCTGCGAGTTTGAAGTTTGATAGTAAAAGGATGTTGGCTGGTTGTGGCACGTGCTTGGACTGCTTTGGAAGAGAGCAGGAATTGTAGAAGCCAATTCAGAAGAACAGTGCCCATAGAAGTATCTATAGAAAAGGCATGCAGTAGAAACAGAATATTTATGAAGACAGGTTGGAGAGACTTTGTTAGAGATGAGTCATTAGTTAATGTACCTGCCCTCTTTTGAATTGAATCTAGAAGCCTGAGAGAGGTTTTGGGGGAGGGGGAGGACTGCCAAAACCTCTTGACACTGATTAGAGGAATAAGGAAAAGAAATGAAGTTGACATCAAATAAAAAATTTCAAGCAGCATTACTGGGGCAAACTGTTAAAATTAAATCCCAAAAGTGGATCACTGAAGAGCAGATCTGAGGATTTCGTTAGTGATTATATTTCTGGAAAACAAGGATTCAAAAGATGCCATTGCACATAAATTGGTTCAGCAAGAAATGTTTGTGCAGATCATCTAACATGATATATAATTTGTTTAGTCAGTTTTCCTAAAAGAAAATAACTTATTTTTAATTGTTGGATTTTAAAAAACTCACCATGCTTTTACCAAAATGAACTTGCAAATTGTAGGTTTTGTTGGTTCAGAGTGGTAAAAGGTCAGCATGCACTGATCTAGGTGCTGCAGTTGGGTTTATACCAACTGAAACAGTTAAATTTTAGCATTTATCATATCAGACCAGTGAAAATTGGAAATATGTTGACATTTTGTTCTTTTAACAATGCAAACCAGTAATTCCTGGGATTTACCTTACCAGAGCAGAAAAGGCTGGAAATGTGTTAATGTTACTGGTTTGCTTTTACAGTAACACACATATATATGAGGTGTGCAATAAAGTTTCTGGACTGCTGCAATAAAAAGAACACAAAGTGAAGGAGTTCAAAAATGGTTTTATTTTTATTAAAAATAATCACCATATGATTGAATGCCCTTGTTACACTGTTCTCAAAGTTTTTGAAAAGAGTCAGCAAATGTATCCAAAGAAATCTTGAGCAATTACATTTTTCTTTATATCCTCAACATCCTAAAATCTCTTTCCTTTGAGAGCAGTTTCCACGTTGGGAAAGAGGAAGTCCACTGGTGCGAGATTCATAGAGTATGGCAGATGGTTGATCTGTGCATTGCCATGTTTCATCAGAAATGTCTTCACAACAAGGTTCTTGTTGCATGATGAGCGGAGGCATCATGCAACAAGACCTAGCTGCCTCACTTTGGACATGGGCTTCAACAGCCTTTGAAGCACCTGTACATAGAGCAGCTTCGACTCTCTCCCCTTCAGGTACAAATTCTTTGTGAATCACACCCTGTTTGTTGAAAAACATGATCGGCATCATCTTGATCCTGGACTTCCGTAAACAAACTATTCGGGGGCTTGGTGATGGTTTTGAAGTCCACTATATGTTCTGGTGCTTCGTCTCTAAGTTGTACTAAAACACCCAACCTTCATTTCCACTAAAAATACAGTCAAAGAAATTAGGACTGCCTTCATGAAGTCTTCACATGATGACTGGATGAAGCCTTCATATGATGACACTTTTCGTTGCTTCTGCTCATCCATGAGGCTGTGCATCACAAATTTTACACAGACCTTCCTTTTCCCTAAATCTTCATGCAGAATTTGACAAATCATCTCCTTATTCACATCCATCTCATCAGCAGTCATTCTGAGGGTCAAATGAAGATCTCTTGCCACAATTTCCCACACCTTTGCAAAGCTGTTCTCATTTCGAGAAGTTGGTGGATGCTCACTCATTATGAACATCCTCATATCCATCTTTGAACCACTTATACCATTCAAATACACTGGTACAACTTTATCATAACCATTCACCATAAACAGTTTTTAACAATTCATATGTTGGTGTAGAGATGGTGTCATATCAAAGTGGGATCTTCATGTCTCTGATGAAGAAATTTGCTCTGAATTTGAAAGATCAAGAAGTGACAGCTATCGTGGCAACTCTGCTTGTGCTCAACGTGGTGCCAAAGACCATGAGAACAAGTAATGTTAAGCTTCAAAGCCAGTTTGTACAAATTGCCGAGGAGAGCACCCTGCATATTCCTCGAGCGTAATGACGTGGCACATTATAACCATAGTTGTTTTTATGCCATAAAAATCGGCCCCTCCGTAGCCAGGTGGGCAGTAGTGGCAGTGCTTAGCACACGCTTCTTGATTAGACCGGGGTTTGAGCCCGTGACCACCAAATACGGAGGGTGCGGAAAGGTCAGGAAATGACCACCGCATATCCCATCCCTGGAGCAATATGGATTTAGTTGCTAATGCTCTAGATCCATATCTGAAAAAATCTGAAAAAAACAAACCTTGAACATGCCAGCAGTGGAAATTGGAGAAAAAAATTCAAAAACTGAAAACCGAACTGAAAATTTCCTACTAAGAGGCCAGGACATGTATCCAACTAGTAAATAGTGACAAGCCCTCATATGCCCAGAAGGTTTCTGGGAAATGTAGCATTGGGATACAAACATGACCATACCATCATTAGAGTCATTTACTCCCATTGTCTAGTATTTGTTAAGCTTGCAAAATACCCAGAATGGTCAATCAGAATATCCTTAATGCTCATAATACCCAGAAGGGTCAATCAGCTGCTACTCCTATATCTGTGCCTCCTTATTCTCCCCCAGTAACAAAAAGTGATAGAGATAAGATTTAAAAAAGCTGAAGTTACCTCATAACACAGGAAAACTTAGATATCGAGGTAAAGGATATACCATATGATTCAGTCTTGGAACTCTTTATTGATGAAGAACTGGACAGGACAGCATCCATATGTCCATCTGTTGGATCTACAAAACCGAAATAATGGCCAAATTCATACAATGGAATTGTTGTGAATACAAACGGAATGTTGATGATATCAAGGCTCTTCTCCATAGGCACAAACTAGTGTGAATTTGTTTGCAGGAGACATATCTTAAGATAAATGATAATGTCAGCATAATACACAAAGACGAAACAGGATGGACCTGTTCATGGAATTGTCATCCTGGTGGGTAATCATGCACCCTTTCCAAGTAATCTCTCTTAAAACCACCATAAAGGCAGTTGCTGCTTGTGTCTTTGTAGGGTTTCTTCTAACAATATGTTCAGTGTATTTGCTACCTCAGATCAACATCTTCCAGACAGACAGACATTGATATCATTGTGCAACTGTCAGCTCATATTCTTTTAGTAAATCTTAATGGTCATAATACTCTCTGGAGTAGTGCAGATAGTAATATGAGGGGCCATAAAATAGGGCACATACTCGAAAATAATGAGCTTTTTTTCCTAAATGTGGAAAAACAATCACATTTCTCTGTACATCTATCTGTATGTTTACTGCCACTGATCTCTCTATTTGCTCCCCTTCTCTCTTCCCTTTGTTCACATGGTGAAAAAAAAAATCCCTATTGGAGTGATCACTTCTCTCTGATAGCTCTTCTAAATGAAAAAAAGTTCATGTAACCTATCAAGGATACCTCAATGGAAGTTTGATAAGACTGACTGGAATGCCGTCAAACATCTGGCACAATTAATATCACAAGAATCAGCCAAGAGTCTATTTATGATACAATTAAATACATTACAAAAGGTATTGTCCGTGCAGGAGTAGTTGCAATTCCAAAAATGTCTACAGTTTCCACCATTTCCAAAACCTTGGTGGAAATCAGAATTCACAGCAGCAGGAAAAGCTCAAAACAAGGTTAGGGGCTATTTTGCTGATAACTCACCGCAGAAATTCTAATATCCAAACGTTAAACATGCACATGCCAAAGCATGCTATATCTAACATCCGAGCCAGCCAAAGGGAATCTGATTTCTTTTACCTCCCCTATAACCCAGTCTGCTAGATCAAAAGTAGTCTCGGATAAGATTCAGAAAATGAAGGGAAAATATCCTCCATGCCCTTTGGTGATCCTAGAGCAGAATTGATATCCAATTGCGGATCCTACTACAGTTGAAAATACCCAAGGGGAGGCTCCCAAAGAAGCAAGTCCACTTTGGATCATTTAATCAGACTCAGTATGTACATCTATTATGCTTTTATAAAGGAAGAGTATCCAGCCTCCGTAGCCGAGTGGTCAGGAGTGAGAGTACAGTAGCACACGCTCCTTGAGTAAACCGGGGTTCAAGCCCCTGACGGCTGAATACGGTTGATCTGCCAACCCGCACTGGACCAACGTGGCAGATTATGGTCCATTTCCGTCAGCATGAATTGTTGAGGAAGCTTCCATCCTGCAGTGGATTGATAATGGCTGCACTTTACCTTTTTTATCCAGTAGCAGTTTTCTTTAATATTGTAGTAGTAGTAGTGGCATATGATGCTAGAAAGCAAGTGTATGAGCATCAGCAAAAAAAAAAAAAAAAAAAATCACAAAACAATTCCCTCCACAATGACAGATGGAAGCTTGTTCCAGCAATTAACCACCCGCTGGCTAAAGGCAAATTTCCGCACATCTGTCTTTTCTCAATTTGAATTTATGCCCCCTTAGGTTCGTAATCTGCAGAAGAATCCCATTAGAATTCAGCATGCTCAACCCATTCAAAGCCTTATACACCTCAATCAGATCACCGCACCGGTGCCTAGTCTCCAGCCACTGCAATTTGCAGAACTTAAACCTCTCTTGGTAAGAGGATTCCTTCATTCCCCCTCACCAATCTTGTTGCCCTTTTCTGTATACATTGAAGCAAATCTGGGTACCAGACCTGTACGCAGTATTCAAGGCGTAGCCTGACCATTGCCTTATACAGAGAGACAATCACCTCCTTTTCCCTACTAGCAAAATTCCTGTATATCATTGACAAAACCCCATGACCTGCCCTGGCAGCCTGTCTGCATTGCTCAGAAAACTTCATATCTGACTACACAATTACTCCCAGGTCTTTTTCATTTTCTACCACCTTAAGTGGTACGTTTCTCTGGGGTTACTTCTACCCATATGCAGTACTTTGCATTTGTCAAGGTTAAACTTCAGTTGCCACTTCTGAGCCCATCTGCCCAAATTTTCTAGATCCTGTTGCAGTAGCACACTGCCATTACTGTCATTAACAACCCTGCCAACCTTTGTATCATCTGCAGACTTCGACACTAAGC